>NC_089208.1:28990062-29002562 GCF_963930695.1 Labrus bergylta | reverse complement strand
GATCCGATTTCTGACATAATTTTTCACTCCAGTCCAGTTTCGGTCTTTGAGCGCATAGGGTTCTGCATTGATACACCGAATGCAGTCGATCTTTTGAGGTACCTTGCATGTGTGGATGAAGCGCATCATGTGTCTTTCAACTGCGCGTACCTCACTGTCTTCCCACTTACGTTTGGAGTTGCCTCTGTTGTCTGTGAAGAAAAGATAGAGGTGTTGTCAATATCTCATTACTAAAAGCATTTTTTGCAGTCCATCTAAAACAGCATTTACAACCTCTGCTTTCTTTAGTACTACTGTTCAAAGTGCAAGGACAACACCAAGGTAAACTGAGCAATAATGCAAGACCATGAATGCTAGATGTCGCTACTAAGGTTTTTAATTATTCAAACACAATCCCAAATAGGCATCACAGTTAAATTTGTTTAAAAAAAAAAGCAGGCTTCCTGCTCCACCGACATTAGCCGAAGAAAGTATTGCCTTTTTGGGAGCAGAGCTCAGGTCCTGACGATGTCATATACTGTATAGACATGAACAGAAAGAAAAATCTTCACGATATTGACCAATAGCTCTTAGAGGGTTACGCCTTTATTCATAGAATCTGGAGTTACAATACGTAACGTTTTAAGCACTTTTCAAAGTGTTACAGTGTTACTACTTAAACTTAAGATTCTTCTCCAAACTCACTTGTTAGCTGCATTTGTAAACACTGTTTTATCAGAGATTTTAGTATCAAACAACTTTTTAACAGAATTTTAACCTTTAGATTGAAGACAAATCATTTTAATGTCACTTTTGAGATCTTCTGCTGTACACAAAAACAGAAACTGATAAAAGTGACCTGTGGGTGCCTAACTTTCCCATTAGGGACAAGCGTCATTAAATGTTATTATCTGCATGCACTTTAAGCTATGTTTAGTAAGGAGAGCATGTTCTAATGTGAATATGAAGTTCAGCCTTTGATCGTAACATAACGCTGCTCAACAGAGACTGCAGTGCAGATTATGCCATAATGCCCTTCATTGCTGTCACTATGTAAAGACAAATAATTAATCCTATTCATCCTAATCTGTCATATTAGTATGGGTATTGTTGGGATTTTATTGATACCAATATCAGTAATACTTATCGACACCGATACTTATCGATATTTTTATTGATACTACTCTCCATAATTTGGAACAATTATTTTATTAAAACTTTCACAGAAATAAGTTAAATTGTTTCCTGAATTTCCTGTATATGAGAGATGAGCATTTGCTACATTGTTGTCTGTTTTGGCTGGTGTCATTTTCCCTCATCTTGCGATGGAGAATGGGTTAGACTTGGGGACTTCTGCTATCCACTGATGAATGGGATTATTTAGAAACGTAAATTAGAAGTTCTTAAAACTGATGCTAACTACACTGACAGCTCACGGACAGACAAGTTGTCTGTTAGTGCAGTGGACAGACACATTTATGTTATAGGTAGGTAGCAAGACCGGCAGCGAAGCATGGTAAACAGTGGTAATGTCTGGGCGTGTTAGATTTATGGAGGGTCCCTCGCTTGTCCCCGACTCTGGCTACTTAAAGTAGAGAGTGTGAGTTTGGGGAGCAGCGGCGCTGTTTCTCAATACCCATCCCTACATATTACTGATCAGTTATTAGTGATTAGTATGTTTTTAGTATGGCCATTTATCATTAAATAGCCTAAGTTGAAAAAGGAAGCTCTGAATATGTGCCTTTATTTTTACCACAATTCAAAACCTTATCCACAGTGCCAGAGTGGCTGGGATGGTTTGGCTGCAAAATTATTTGAAGGGCTCAGTATTCAGCTGTAAAACCAGGTTTATTAGGTTAGGTTTATATTGCAGATACTAACTTTTTTCCGTTAAAAAAAGATCTAACCCAAGCGAAAACAAACCTTGATTGAGAAGAGTACTGGGAGGAGTGGAACTGGTAGCAGTGGTCGGAAGTAAAGGTGTAGTCTCTGGTGGCTCCTGGCCATCTTCGCCTGTTGCCTCAGTGGTCGACTCAACACACTCATCCTCATCACCTGACGTGTCCTGATCTTGTGTGGAATCAACTTTTTCTGAGGAGAAAATGTAAGAGAATATTTTTTTTAAATATGGCATAGCCTCAGCAGTTGTAGCCTTAAGATGAAAAACCAAAAGTCAATTCTGAATGTATTGCCCACATTATTGCAGTTGCACATTAAATCAAAATAATTTGGTATAGTGTAATGTTATACATCAATTGAACATACATGTATGCAACATCTAAGGAGAAAGTAATCCATATTTGACCTGATAGACTACATTTGCATTCTTCCAATTTGAAACAGATTGATATGGTTCTTCATTTCTAGACTTCAATTACCAAATACAACATAAACATTACTTTGAGTGATCAAGTTCCTCTTCTTAGGGCTGACTGCAGTGTCTCTTTTTTCTGGGCTTCCTGAATCAATATCTTGTTTTGATAGAGATAAAATGGGATATCGCAGAGACGGCAGGGGCTTTTTCACAATTGGATACAGTGGTGTGTCTTCATCAGGCTCAGAGGAACTTCCTGCTTCAGAGTCTGGGACATAGCCACAATCACTATAGCCTGTGAGATCGGATTCATCAAGGGATGTTTCCATATATGAAGTGGCCTTGGAAAAAAAGAAAAAAGATTCTGTTTAGTAACATAGGTCATCCTTTACTATACTGAGTGTCATGTATTGTGTTGATGCATTGGACTTTTATTACAGGAACATTATCTCTTTTAGCTTCGGGATATGACATATAAAGGCTACATTAAGTAACGTTTAAATAATGAAAAGCCACATAAAAATAGCTTTATATAGACATAAAAATGTACACGACTGTTATTAGACTGTAGGAAAATACCTGTCTTTGTCTTGAGGATGTCCTTTTTGAGTCATCCACTGAACAATTCCAAGATCTTTGACCATCTGACGATGTAACACACGTAAGAGGAGCTGTTGTCTTAAAAGAGAAAAAAGGACAAAAAGATAAAAGCATTCCATTATGTACAAATTACTCAGCAAACATTTTTCATTCACATGCATTTTTGACCTTATATTAAATAACATAATAAATAATAATAATAAATAATAAACACTGGTATGATTGAAAATGATTGAAAATGATACTGATGTTTTGAGGATGGGATTTATGACAAATTCCACTCCCTATAATGCTCAAGGAGTGATCAACCTTCACTCTTTTTCAGGGATAATAAATTGGTAAATTAACAAACTATATGAGGTGTATTTTTGAAGAGCATCATGAAAATTACTGGATTAATGATGGTTTATTTAATGATGCCAAATGATAATAGTGATATTATCCACACTGAATATACTTGTACCATTGAAAAGTAAATAATGGCCTATTGTTCAAATGCAGCAAGCAATGCAGTGTTACCTGTGTTGCTGGCTCTCCATCTTCCAACGGATCACTGGTTATCGTTGATTCATCCAGGGACGAGGTATCTGATGAGGCTAGTGACTAAAAAGACGAATCCAACTTATTATGTGCAAAATTCAAATTCAATTGGCATTTAAAAAAACATGCCAAATAATTGCACCCCTATCACTGCTTGATGTACACAGAGCATGTCAATGATCATGGAGTTTTACAGTAGCTTCCCTTTTAAAACTTGCCCCTGTTTGAAGTTGTAGACATACCTGAATATCATCATGCAATGGGGATTGCGAAGTTAGCTAAGGGAGGAAAAGAAAGAAAGGCATGTCAAAAGCTGAGAAAGTGATGAAAGGAAACAAGATAGTTGACTCCAGCACAACAACAAAACAAAATAAGACGAATGGTCATTTGGAATAGAAATGTAGACTACTCATCATTGCCTTACTAACTTCTAAAAGTTAGCAAGATAACAAAATTTCAGGATAAATGAACATTTGCAGTAAAAGTCCAATAGTGCATACAGATGAAATATAATAGGCCAAAAGTTTTTCTCTGGGTTCATGGGAATTAATCAGAGGACAAGTAAAAAAAATAATTAAGGGCCGTATCCGCCCCACTGGCCGTCAGTTGAAGAACCCAGCTTTGACTGTGCTGCATTGAATAACAAATAATAAAAAAAACACAATCACGCAATCAAGCTCCTAGTAATGAACGAAAAGAGGTTGGGCACAGAGAGTAATTTCTGCAAGATGTTCAAGTATATTACTCACAAGCATATCCAGTTGTGCCAATTGTTGAACCAGTTGTGCACGCTTTAACAAATTCATTGTATGCTGTCTTTCTTTAGCATTTCGCTCCTCCTCTGCAATTTTGTGACGATTGAAGCATTCCTCATGGTGCTGTCTATATTTGGCCATTCGAGACTGTAGTGACAGCAATTAAATAAAGAACTGATTGTTTCAAAGACAGTTTGAGAATACAACTACAAATTATAACACTTCACAGCCAAAAATTAGCAATAGTGATTACATTTAAAGATGAAATTGGGCTCTTACTGTATGTGCCGCTGGATTGCTGCTGTTTATGTTGATCTCATCATACACCTGAGATGCATCCACAAGACTAGATGACAGCTAAAAGAAAAAAAGTAATTGAAATTGTGTGTGCGGCCCACATGATTTTTGTTAAATGTTATAACACCAACTGATGTCATGCAATTGTTATCTTAGCGAAAAGCAAACATTAGCTACATGCTAACACCAACCGTTAATGCTGAAGAATTGTGGTGTTCATAAGGCAAGGTTTGGCTAAATTGATCGTACAAAATGATATCGTGTTAATGTCGTCATAGTGAGACAAAACCTAGTGGGGTTTTTTTCCCCAAAGTGTTTTTCAGATTAAACGGGAGGGCACACTGAACTGCAGACTTCAGAGACTAGTGTGTTGACCCCTGTGACCACCTACCAGAGGTTTGTCCCTGACATCAGGTGTCAGCTGCTCGTTGACGTCAGGTGTCAGCTGCTCGTTGACATCAGGTGTCAGCTGCTCGTTGACATCAGGTGCCATTTTCTGCTGGAAAAGGAAACCGGATAAAATAAATATATGATCAACCTTGATACAGCTCAAATCTCAAGACATATTGAGATAAAGGTTCTGCATGACCCCATTTAGGCATGAGTAGCGTGTGTGTGTGTTTGGAACGACCCCAAAAGTAATAATATAGTAATAATAATAATAATCTTTACATAAGGAGCACTTTTCTAAATCCATGTCACAAAGTGCTTCATAAAGGCATCAACATAAAAGTCATAAAATCAACAAGTTTTAAAAGAAAACAGATAGAAAATTTAGTGTGTAAAAAACAATACATATCAAGAAAATAAAAGACAGTTTAAAGGAAATGAAAACTCAAGTAAAATCAGGAAAGTATGTTTTAAGAAGAGACTTAAAGGTAATCTCTGATTCAGCAAGGAATTTGGAAAAACAAAGAAAACAGGGCCCAAAAGTAATATAATGATAATAATAATAATTATTATTATAATAATAATCTGTATTTATAGAGCACTCTTCTAAATCCATGTTACAAAGTGCTTCATAAAGGCAGCAAAATAAATAATACTTTTATCAGATAGCCTTTCCTGATAATATTTGAGTTTTAATTTCATTTGAACTGTCTTTTATTTTCTTGATATGTATTGGGTTTTAGACACTAAATTGTTTTCTATATGTTTTCTTTTAAAACTTTTTGATTTTATTAATTTTATTTTGATGCCTTTATGAAGCACTTTGTCACACGGATTAAGAAGAGTGCTCTATAAATAAAGGTAATAATATTATTGTTATCATTATTATTGTTATTATTATATTATTACTTTTGGGGTTGTTCAAACTCACACACACACACGCTACTCATACCTAATTGGGGACATTCATCTATGTATAATGTTAAGACACCAGTATATAAGTCTATCAGTACTTTTGGGGTCGTTCTAAACACACACACACGCTACTCATACCTAATTGGGGACATTCATCTATATATAATGTCAAAACACCAGTATGTAAGTCTGTCAGTACTTTAGGAGACGTTCCAAACACAGATCATTGTCCTTACAGTACATTACTACTTGGGTTGTCATAAGAGAAACACTGGACAATAATACATACTAATATAAAAGGATTCAGCAGTGGTTTAGGTGGCAGGCATACACCCCCAACACTAAGAAATAAGAAAATACAGGCGGAAGGCAGGCTCTCTGGACACACACACTGTCACACAGGAATGAATGGGTAGGAGAATTTTTGGAGAATTTTCTACTATTTCAATAAAGAAATTTTTGCTCAACAGGTCTTTAAGTAGTACTTTATAAACTGGCCCCTACCTTCGGTCTGTCGCTTTCTTCGACAATCGGCTGGCTAACATCAGGTGCCAATTGCTGCTGGAAAAGGAAAAAAAAATGTTATTTACTATTTTTATTACATTTGGGGTCATTCCAAACACACACACACACGGTACTCATACCTAATTGGGGACATTCATCTATGTATAATGTTAAGACACCAGTCTGTCAGTCTATCAGTACTTTTGGGGTCGTTCTATACTCACACACACGCTACTCACACCTAATTGGGGACATTCATCTATATATAATGTCAAAACACTGTAAGTCTGTCAGTACTTTAGGAGACGTTCCAAACACAGATCATTGTCCTTACAGTACATTACTACTTGGGCTGTCATAAGAGAAACACTGGACAATAATACATACTCTGAAACCCACTGAGTACTACACTGAGAAAAAATACCTTACAATCTCTAAGAGATTAAGTAGTATTTTATAAACTGGCCCCTACCTGAGGTCTGTCCCTGACATCAGGTATCAGCTGCTCGCTGACATCAGGTGTCAACTGTTCGCTGACATGAGTTGCCATTTTCTCCTGGAAAAGGAAACCGGAAAAAAATTAAAACAATCATGATATAGGTCAAATCTCTAAACACAATGAGATCAGTTTCATCTGAAAATGACAAAAACAACTATTATCAACATTATAAACAAATTGTACCTGTCTGCGCCAAGGCCAGTCTGAATCCCCATAATTGTAAGTTATTTCTTCACCTGGGGCGATGTCTCTTAGGGCAAACAGGCAAAGATGTGGCATCCCACCAACATCAATAACTTTTATCTTGCAGTTAGGCTTGATGTGGTCATCATTTACAAGCCTTCCCAGTGACTTGTCTTCAACAGATGCATCAAGACTTAAGGAAAAGAATATTGATGTTAAGAGTAGAACTTTGTTTGGCTACAGTGTTAAGAAGGGCACGTTTTATTTGAAAGCTGAGCAAGCAATTGAGGTAGCTTGCAGCAATATACATTTACAGTACTACCGGGGTGGTGAGAAATTGGGATATCCTTAGGTTAACAGGCCATTCAAAGCTCATCTCCTAAAACTATTGTAATGTATTACACCTGCCAACAAAAGCATATTTATTATAACTTACCACCAACATCCCCCTTTCCATTTGAAGTCAAACAGGAATACTGCTTCTGTGTCATTGTAGTTCTTCGTAAGAAGACCATCCTGTTTGAAAAGTTTACCACGGTATTCAAGCACAAAATCTCCTTTGTTGAAAACCTCCACAGCAAGCACACCTCGACCTTTAAAATAAGAAAAAACACCAATTACTATTTTTTATCCACTAGCACAGTCCACCATCTTTCAAATTGGAGCCTAATATTTTGCAAGTTAAGGCAAAGCTGTGCAACAGTAGTGTAACATAAAAATACCGTATCAGAGATGTGGACTTGAGTTTCAGACTTGGACTTGAGTAGCACTTAAACTTGTACGGCATAACATTTGAGATACGTTGTTTCGGCCTAGCGGCCTCTTTGGCAGTTAAATAGATGAAAATATTACGGAGTATAACTTTAAGTTGCACACAAATGTGACTTGAGACTTGACTTGGACTCGCCCCCCAAAGACTTGAGACTCGACTCAGACTTGAGATTTGGGACTTGTGCACAATCTTTTTATTTTTGTACTTTTTGGCGCATTAACATCACAAGCAGAATGTCATTCCCTTTGGTGCGCGAGCGGCCACACTCTACAGGTGACACCATGGTGAGCACATCACCTGCTGCTGCTGCAGTTTTATTACAATTTGTCATATCGCTTGGCTTTAATAACTTCACGCAAAGCCTAAACAAAATAATCGCCGAATGCAACGTCTGTAATATGAACATAAAGGACGCTGGATCGATCACATCAAATTTTATCAGGCAGCTGAAAACGCACCCAGATAGGTCCGTCAAGTTAGCAAACATGTTAAGCTCAGCTGCATAAGCTATCAACGTTAGTTTGCTACTAATGTTAGCTTTGTGAGAGGTTAACTTTGGTGTTTTTTAAAATTAAACAAATTTTTGTGTTTGCTTGCCAGTGCTGCCACCATCACTGGCTAACGCTGTTAAACCGAGAGAAATACACGTTAATTATTAATGTCAGCTAAAGGTAAGTTTACGTTGCAGGTTTATTGTTGACCACGTAACGTTAATGTTACTGCCTTATTAGCTTACCATTACACTGCGTTTGAGAGGCTAGCGGAATCTTTATTTATTTAGCCTTTATTTAACAGGAAAAGCTCGCTGACATTAAAAATCTCTTTTTTCATTAAAAGATCAAGATCGATTTTCGGGGCTTTCGCACGGCGAATAAAGACATCAACCAATCACGTTGTTTTTGTTTTTACTTATGAGGGTTATAAAACAACCCTCTCTCTCTGTCTCTTTTTCTTTCTTTCTCTCTCATTGAGCCTCCATCCCAAACTGCCATTTCAACCAGTGGACTTTGCTACGAGCTGATTGGTTGTGACTTAAATTCTAAAATCAGCTGCTGGAGACTTGACAAGCTGAGTCGCAGGCGACAACATCAGTCAGTTTGATTCAAGAAGAAACGAGCCAGTTCACACTGCTGCAACGTTTACCTGCAGCGTTCTAAAACGGTTTCGTTTCGTCTCGTCGTGAATCTTTGGTCTGAACTGGGCTTAAACCACAAAGTCACACAAAAACACAAACTAACTAATCGATTGAGGCAGTGGTAGACTAGCAACTCCCATGTTTTGCAAGGTAAAAGACTTTCACTAAATATGACCAAAATGGCTCTAAAAAGTTGCCTAACCCAGCTTTAAAATGTTAATAGCCAATCCACACTGCCAGTACAAAGTAGCCTTGTATAAATGAGATACGCATAGGAAGCAATGATGAATTTTGAATTTACATAGTGTAATTCAACATTATTATTAATAGGCTGTGTACAACTGACACAAACACTACTTGCAAAATGTAAGAACTTACCTTTGTATGGGTTGATAAAATGCTCTGTGAGACCAGCCTTGTCAGTTTTCAGTTTAATGTGTTGTTCGGCATCCTGTTGAGGACGGACCCGTCTTCTCCTCACAGATCTCTCCATTATCGCTTCATTGCCAGCCATATCATCTGTTTGACAGAATATTTCATGTATAATTAACATATGTGAGCCACCCAGTTAAGATAACATACATTTATTAGTTTCCTTTATACCAGGATATAATTTGCATATTGATAGCTTAGTCACAAACTAATGCAGGCTTTTTACCCTCATAATCAAATCTCTTAAGTAGCAAATGCAGTGGATTTACCTGGAGGAAACCTGTTCCTCAGTGTGTAGCTCAAGGTATTTACCCTTCTCTCACACACACTTGTTATTTTATTATGCACACAAGAATATATCTATATATATAATAAATCATATTCCTAACATCAAAATACTGAGTGAAGTTTAGAAAGAATTTAGAACACAGACATCAGTCAGTATTTGTCAAATTTTAAGATACTGGCACAATAAGAATAATAATTCTACATATTTACATGTTTATGCTCGTTGAACAGGTGTATTGATAAAGCACTGGCATTTTTCTCCTGGAGGTTTATTGCACTTACAGTAAAGAGTATGAGGAGCTCCTCTCCGCTCTGTGTCTGAGCTGTCAGCTCTGACAGAGAGAAATTACACCAAAATATTAAAAAAGTACAGATAAAAGAACCAGTAATGTCAGAGCTTATCAATACTACTGTCTTTAATAATTTAGCCCAGGTGACCCATCCTACCACTCCCTAACTAATCTCACACCAAGCAATTCCTGAAAGTTGGCAACCCTGCTAATATTACCTTGAAATGACAGTCTTGATGGTGGCTTGCTGCAGTTCAGTTATTCTGATGTTTAATAAGGCTATCCATCACCAGAACAACTTGTAAAGCTTGTTTTCTACCCAGCTGACTTAGCAAGAGTGTAACTAGCTAGCTAACGTTAGCTAGCTTTGTGGATAAATATCAATTTATCTTCACCAACTCCACAGAAAATTATCAGTTTCACATTTTTCTATGAGTTCACTGTCATAACATGACTGGATGAACCACATGGCATAAAAACCTGATAAATTCTCAAAAGAAACATCAAGTTTGCTTACCTTAAAGGCCGCTCCTCATCTTCCTGCTGTCTGTCTGCAGCTCACGCACCTCACGCAGCTCATGCGAGTGGGAGGGGGGGGGGGGCGGCTGGTAAACTTCACTTTGTAGGAGTTGAACACAAGATGTTGAATTATCTTTCTATCATGACCACTTTCTTTTAGTTGATTTTGGATTGATCAATTTCTCGAATGAGTTTGTAATTTGTGTTTATAAATATTCAACAGTGACTATAATAAATAAATAAATAATACAGGCAACAGTTCACCCCTATAGGACTTATCAATTAGCCTAAAGTATATTACATAGGTACACCTGCTTGTGTGTCCATAGTGATGGCAAAAGTGGGTTAGGAATTGCAAGTGTGCCCTTGTAAGTCCTATTTCCTCAATGACAGATCTTCCTCTTGCTGACTGATCACTGATGATTCCCCCATTGGAGACCTGGATGCTAATCCCATATGTTACTATCATGCACATGTGCATTGATGAAATGATGATGATGACTTTACATGCACCTGCTTTCACATAGCACATAGCCTACTGTATGTACAGGCTACCTATTCAAATTATACTGTGTACAATTTTCGGAATCAATTCAATTTAAATCAAAGCATTTATTGTCATATGCACAGTTAAAACCCAGTTTCCCTGTACAATAAAATTCTTACTTTGCCTTCCACTCTGAATGCCATTCAAAAGACAATAAAATAAATTAAGATATTTGGAGAGATAAAGAAAGAAAAGTATCCTAAGAACACAATAGTCTGTGTACAATATATACTATACAATATCAATATACAATATACAGTAACAGCAGCTAATATCTGTGCAAAGTCTGCCCAGGCAAAATCTGTCTGTGATTGTGCAGATTGTACGTGTGGAATTGTGTAATGTATGCAAAGTGAAGCTTCCTGTATGGTGAGGCGGGTTAGGGTTGAGGCAGGGGCAGTGGATTAGATCTATTGATCAGTCTGATGGCCTGAGGATAAAAACTGTCCCTCAGCCTAGAGGTCCTGCATCTTTTGTACCTTCTGTCAGAGGGCATACGTGTGAAAAGCTTGTGTTGCGGTTTGGTGGAGTCTTTGATGATGATGTCCTGCAGAGATGGTAGGGGCACCCTGACAATCCTCTCAGCAGTTTTTACCACTCTCTGCAAGCATTTGTGGTCCATGTCGATGCTGTTCCCATACCACACAGTGATGCAGCTGGTCAAGATGCTCTCTATGATCCAATTGTATAAGCTGCTGTTGTGTCGATCTTCTCAACTATCAATACACAGTTTATAATACACCTGTTGAATCTCCTTACAGTATATATCTGATAGTGGTAACAGCCAACAGTCTCTGTATTGTGTTTTGATGTTGGTGGTGGACTAATGGCTGACAGTTGGCCAGTTAACTCTAGCAAAGAAGCACACACAGCTCCAATGTCGATGTCCAATTACACAAAGACGCTACTGATACAGATGGATAAGTACACATAGATAATCACTCTGGATGTCAGTACAGCTACTGTCTCTCTCAGATAGGCTATGAATATTTACAGGTTTTCATTTAACATTATAAAGCTCATACCAAGCAATCTAATTGGTTGTTAGCCGTGCTATAATACCTGTATATCATGGTAATGACATCTAATTCCTTTACACATTTTAGTATCACTTCACGTTGTTTAACCCTGTCTGCAGTGTTGGAGGAGGCTCGTGGGTGGTGGGCCAACAGGAATAACAACGGAGCTAGCAAGGTTGAAAACCGGTTTGTAGTCGGATGGGGTGACTGCTTACGGAGCAACACAACCAAAGCTTGCCCTCGTGAGCCTTCCCACGCTGCCGGACAGGGACAAACTCTGCAGCAGTTGTTGAGACTATGCTAGTCTGCAGCTAAAGCTATCTGGAGTGGCCGTGATATCTAACGTAGCTTAGTGGCAACATCTCTCTAGAGACACCCTGTCTGCAACAGCAGAACAGTCAACACAAGCCATTGTACCTTATATAATTACTAAAACATATTTCAAGCTTGAGAACTGCATCTGCCATATAAAGAAACATATACCATTTGCATCTATTCATGTACATCTAGTGTAGTTATGAT
>NC_089208.1:28820062-28962562 GCF_963930695.1 Labrus bergylta | reverse complement strand
TTGATGACTTTCGGAGCAGGAATGGTGCCACCTCAGGGGACACTTGATGTCTATATTCTGCACACGGAGCGGAGATGAACATTTTTTCCAGGCTGATGGTCATTACGCATGGAGTAGCAATGTATAGATGAGGAGGAGACCCCGGCGACTTATGTCGGACGTTAACTGATAGATTTATACTTCTCCTGGTTTACCTCTATCACGTTCAACGGACATTCCCGTTTGGGAAAAGCAAAATGCGTAAGTGTTGGTGTTTCATTTCCGAAACTGTTATTATTTCCCTTCTACGATTCTATTCTGTGTAGAAGTTACGTGGAGAGGATTTACTCCCGAGCAGGTAAAAAATATATAGATATTCATATTATGGTAAGCATGTAGATACTCATATATCATGCATACAAATTTTTCCAAATATTACGTTACTGGGGTTTGATCATATCGATGTTTATGATAGGCTGGGGGGGAGGGATGTGGAGAAAGAGGTTCAGGTGTGGGATGGATATGCCTACGGATGGTGCGTCATTCTCTTAGTGTGGGAATCTGCAAAGGCATACATACGTGGGGCGATTATATCTTTTACATCAGCGCAGAGAAAGGATGCCATAAAGAGACAGCTTGACCTAGAGGGAAAAATACACAGTCTAGAGACTCAGTTCAAATTATCTCGCAATAGCTCTCTGGTGAAACAGCTGGATGTTGCACGTTCTGCTTTGAATCAGCTATTAACCAGAAAGGCAGAGACACAAATATTTTTTGCTAAACACAGGTTATTCGAATCAGGCAACAAACCTGGCAGATTAATTGCACGTCTTGCTCGAGACAAAACTGAACCTAATGTAATTCCCTCTCTAAAAGACAGAAATGGGTCCAGGCGCCTCAAATCAGCTGATATAAGTCATACAATGATGCTGTTTTATAAAGATCTCTATAGCTCAGATTGTACATCTTCTGGGGTGGCTAGGGCAAATTTTCTTAACAAAATCAAGCTACCATTCTTATCTTTTGAGCAGAAAGCAGATCTGTGCAAGCCAATTAATAAGGAAGAAGTGTCTGAAGCCATATGTACTCTCAAGGGAGGTAAAGCCCCGGGACCAGATGGCTTTGGTCCTGAGTTCTATAAAAAGTTTAGTAAAATAATAGTTAGCCCCCTCACAGATATGTACTCGGATTCTTTTGACAGGGGCTGTCTCCCCACCACTTTAAACCTTGCCAATATCTCTGTCATTTTGAAGAAAGATAAACCCCCTGATATGTGTGGTTCCTACAGGCCGATTAGTTTGATCTCAGTTGACAGCAAATTACTTTCAAAACTCCTTGCCAGGCGGCTGGAGAAACTACTCCCAACACTCATAAACTCAGACCAGACAGGCTTCGTTCATGGACGCTACTCAAGCAGCAATGTGAGAAGACTTATGAATATTGTACAGTGTACTTCTCAGCAGAAACAAAAGGCGCTGGCCGTCTCACTTGACGCCGAAAAGGCCTTCGACAGGGTTGAGTGGAGTTACTTGTTTGATGTGCTGGGGAGATTTGGGCTGGGGGGGACTTCCTTAAGTGGATCAGAACCATATATCATTCACCAACAGCGATTATTATAACTAATGGTTGGCGCTCTGAACCGTTCCCTGTGGCAAGAGGTGTACGCCAGGGGTGCCCACTCAGTCCGCTCCTCTTCGCCTTAGCATTAGAGCCATTAGCTGAAAACATTCGGATACATGGAGGTGTAAGAGGAATAACGATGGGGAATATGGAACATAAAATCGCCTTATACGCAGACGATGTTCTTTTGTTTTTATCATCTGCTAGAAAATCAATTGATGTCGTCTTTACAATCTTCAGTGAGTTTAGTGTCATATCTGGCTACAAGATAAATTTTAATGAATCTGAGGCTATGCCTTTAGGAAGCTTGAATAAAAAAGATGTCCCGGACAATTTTCCTTTCAGATGGTCAGCCACTGGTTTTACTTATTTAGGAATAAAAATACCCCCCGACTTGAAAAAATTATGGAATCTTTATTTTGCCCCAATTTGCTTTTCAGTTAAAAAAGATCTGAAGAGTTGGCATAACCTACCGCTTTCGCTGATCGGTCGAATTAGTCTGATTAAGATGAATATTCTCCCCCGTATTTTGTACCCGTTGCAAATGCTCCCCTTGTACTTGCCAAAAAAAACTAACCAGGACTTAGAAAAGGCATTTTCTTTCTTTATCTGGCAGGGCAAAAAACCTAGACAGAGGCTTAAGATGCTTCAATTGCCTATTGATATGGGTGGTCTCTCGTTGCCCAATTTGATATTTTACAACTGGGCATGCCATACGCGTCACTTTTGGCTTTGGCTGCATACATACCTTAAAAGAGAGACATGTATTGATTCTTGGGCTTGCTCCCCATACTCACCATGGAGCCTGGTCACCTGTGACACTAATAAGATTAATTCAGTCATAAAACATAATCCTGTTATTTACAATAGTATTAGAGTGTGGCGTGACATAACTAAATATCTGGGAATTAAAAATGTGAAATCCCTGCTCTCTCCAATAGTCCAAAATCCTGATTTTCCTGCAGGCACTGGATCGTCTCTGTTCTCCTCTTGGCAGGACAGAGGGATTGATGTGCTGGGTGACCTTTTTAAAGATAGCGTTCTGCTTTCCTTCCAGCAGTTACAGGAGTCATTTGATATTCCCAAGCAACATTTCTTTGGATACCTGCAAATTAGGCATTTTATATCTTCTCAGGTTGGCTCTTAACCTCCCACGTAGCGATGTAGAGACATTTATCTTGGAGCGTAAAAATGGAAAACACTTTATATCATAATTGTATTTGCTTCTTACTGCCTCAATCACGTATGAACTACTAAATATTGCTCATAAATGGGAAAAAGACTTAGGCAGTGAATATATTGAAGATGATTGGCAGACGGCCATGGGCCTGATCAGATCCACATTCACATGTAATAGACTGAGAGAAACGCAATACAAGATTATACACAGGCTGCATATCACCCCCGTTACCTTGCACAAAATAAATCCCTCGCTTTCTCCTCTATGCGGTAAGTGCCATTCTGAGAGAGGGACATATTTCCACTGCTTCTGGGAGTGTAAACTAATTTCCAGATTTTGGTCATTAATCTCCAAAGAAATTAGCGGGATATTTAAAATAAAAGTTAAAAAAGACCCAGGTGTGTTCCTTCTAGGACTTCCCTCAAGAGAATCGTGCCTCTCTGCATCATATTACCATCTCCTTGAAAAGCTCCTTTTAATCGCGCGAAAGTGCATCTTGCACAATTGGATAAAAGATGTCCCACCCAGCATTACGCTTTGGTACAGGGAGATTTTCAACACCCTCCCTCACGAACGATTACAAGCTGTTCTGAAGGGGAAGGATGAGCTGTTTGTTAAGACTTGGTCAACTTTTCTAGATTATTTACCTGCAGAACTTAAAAAAGTGCTCTTAATGGGTAAGCATTTATCAGAGTGGAAAAGAGCCTTCTCATAACCCTTCATGTGAGCTGCATAACGTGGTGAGGCTGCTGATGACTGGTTAGTCTACACTTTTATCAACATACAGTAGGCTGAAAGTTATTATTATTATTTATTTATTTATTTATTTTTTCTGAATTCATATGATACATTTATGTTATTGTAGATTTTTTTTTAAGTTAAGTCTATCTCTTTTTAATGTTATTATTTTTTTCCCCTTTCATGTATAAACATGTATACGTGCAAGAGTGTAAGAGCATGTAAATTTACATATATTTAGCTTTGTTTTAGTTTCCTTTTTAAATTATTTTTAAATTATTATCGTTGTTTTTTTTTATTATCCATTTGTTTTCTATTTTTTTCTCTAATTCTTTCTGTTTAGTCGAATATACTGCCTGGTCACTTGGGGTGGGGGGGGGGGGGGGTACTGTGTGGGGTATTGTGTTATATTATAATCTTCAATAAAGAGTATTAAAAAAAAAAAAATCCTGGGCTTTTTGTGGGGAGTCAAAGTAGTAGTTAGCATTTTGAAACAAGGTAGAGGTTTGAAACCCAACCCGAGCCCAACTGAACCCGATGCCCGACTTTGTCTTCGTTTTTAAATACATAGTTCGACATCGCATCGGGCCAGGCTCTGGCTGCTCTAAAGTTTATGCTGCTTGCTGAAGCACTGACCCAGTCAATGTGACACACCTCCCTCACCACACACACTCACACACACACACACACAACAAACCTGGAAACCTTCTCATCATCCACAGCTGTAGCCCTTTTTCTATTTACAGCTTCTTCTATAGAATTTTAATCAGTGAGTTTATCAAAGATTCATATGAATATAAAACTTGTTTTAGAGTTCAGTGGAGCAGACAGAGAGCAGAGTCTCCTGTACCCAGCTGTGTGTCCCTGAAGAGTGATCTGTCCAAAGATCCTCCTGCAGACTTCAGTAAAGAACCTGGACCCTCAGACACAAAGTAAGAAAACTTAACAACTCATTTTCTTTCTTTCTTTTTTTTAACTGTTTATTTTTCATTTTTATAAAACAGGACATTTTGTGACATAGGCCTTTCTCTAGAATGATATATAATAATAATACTTCAGTGGCAAATAAAGTAAATAAATAAAAAGTCAGCGCCACGGTTTTGCTCGGTCAGACGGCTCGCGCCCATTCACACTGTATCCGTTTCTGGGACGTCAGCGCACCCATGACACATCACAGGAGAACTACAAGATCCCGCGGGAATAAAGAGAAAAACATGCAAACAACATGTTGCTTTGTCTTTCTGAGGATGCATTGTTGTTAATTCGGTTCCTGTTTTGACGTAATGTTGATAAAGTGATGAAAAATATGATCGCGAGTCCGTATATTGTGTTTTATTTTGAAATTGACCAGATGCTCTGTGCGTTTTCTTGTCTGACTTCCTGTCTGGGCTGTCATATTCTGTCCAGCTTGACGTGTGCCTGCAGCGTACTTCGGCAAAAATAGACTCGCTGTGTATTTGAAACGGAGCAGAGCGTAGTGCCGTTGGTGGCACGTTACGGAGACGGACTGCAGAGCGCCCTGTGTGAACACAATGATTGACGAGAGTGGCAGCTAAGTACAACGTAGTGCGAGGCGCTGATGGACCGCGGCACACACAGAGTATGTGTGAATTGGGCTTTAGACACCCAGATATCATTTTACACAGTTCCACCTGCGGGTAAAAATGTCCATCTTCATTTGTAGACTTGCAGTCATCAGTTGGAGGTTTTTGTGTCCTTCCAGTTCACAGTTCACATTTTTTGGCTGATCAACAAAAGTATCTGCAATGTGTATCTCTGATCCGTGTTGTATATTCATGCAGGAACAACTCCCATCAAAAACAACAAAGGATCTAGGGGGACAGTCACATCTAAAATAATTTCAATTTCGTCTTAAACATTTTTCTAAAACCCTCGAATCATTAGGCAATCCCAAAAGATATGTGAGTGGTCCCCTATCACACTTTCTCCAACACAGTGCAACTGAAGGTTTTTTAACAAACATAGAAATAACAAAGGGTGTGTTAAAACATCTAATTTTTAATTTCCAGTCAAACTCCTTACATAGTTGACTGTTAATTCCCTTATTGGCACACAACTCTTCCCACACGTTATCTTCAATAATGATGTTTAAAATTCCTGAAGTTAGGAAAATGGTTTGATTTCTGTTCTGTTGAATAGTTGGTTTATTGTGCAAAGACTTCTGTCAGTCCTTCTTCTAAACCCATTATCCCACATAGAAGGAGGAAACTCTACATTACCTACAATAGGCAGAGCCCTCCATAGTCACTCTGGTCCCCTGTTAACAGACTTGATATTAATAAATAATGGGGCGCGCTGGTGGCGCAGTGGTTAGGGCGCGCGTCCCATGTATCGAGACTCTCGTCTCGAGCGGTAGGCTCGCTTCCACCCTTGGCCCCCTTCCGCATGTCATTCCCCACTCTCTCTCCCTGGTTTCCACTGTCCTCTCTCTGCATTAAAGGCGCGAAAAGCCCAAAATAAATCTTTAAAAAAAATGTAAAGAAATAAAATATTAATAAATAATGACACTCCTTTAGTGCTACTCTGTTCTATCTTGGTTCATCCTGTCTCTTCGTCCCCTCTCATCCATGACACTATAACTGAGCAGCCCAATAATAACATTTAAAATGAGGCAGGCCCACACCTCCCCTATCTTTTGACCGAGTTTTAAGTCTTATCCTGGGCCTCTTATTCTGCCATATACATTTAGAAATGAGTTTAACATATTGAAGATGGAGACTTGAACTTGTATGGGTAGGGATTGAAATAAAAAGAGAAGCAGAGGAAGCAGGTTCATTTTTATTGTTCAACTCTACCAAAAAGGGAAAGAGGAAGGACCTCCCAACCTGTTATGTCACTTCTTATTTTTTTAATTCTTTGTTTATAATTAGCATCGAATAGATGCATTGGGTTGGGTGTGAGGATAACCGCTTTATCTCTTACCGCTATTGACTGCAGATTTAATGCTCTGCTTACATTATTTGTTCCTCGACGGCCTGAAATAAACTCTGTTTGGTCAGATTTAATTTGTTTTTTTGTATTCGTATTCTAGTGGCTAAGATTGAGGTCAGTATTTTATCATCTACACATAAAAGACTTATGGGGCGATAAGTAGTGCATTGTAAAAGGTCCTTCCCCTCCTTCTGCATGACTTTGATGATAGCTTTTTCTTCTTTTATAGGCTCTACAAGTGTTTCAGCATTTGTCAATTTATTCATTTTGAGAGGTTTCAAGAACTCCTGAATCTTTTCTAGCTTGGAATCCTGGTCGTGACCATTATATAATCTGAGTCTTTAGGGTGAGTCTCAACCTGATTGGTTTCAGGATGTTTAATTTGAGGTCCTATGCAGCTGGACTAAGCCTTCAGCCTTATTTCCCATTTCGTAATACTTTATGTCAATAAACCTGAGGGCTCCTTCTGTGTTGTCTGCTAAAAAAAAGTTTTCTCATTGCTATAGAATATCGTTTTAGAAAACAAGATTGCTACTCCACTTTGTTTTCTCTCCCCACATGATGCACTATAAACATGATCAACCCACTCTCTTTTTCATTTGAAGTGTTCTATTTCAGATAAGTGTGTTTCCTGAATCAAAGCTATAGAACACTGCAGAGCCCTTTTCTCTTAATCGGGTTGTTAATTCCTCTTACATTATAGCTAACGATATTCAACGAAGCCATTACCTCTGTATTGTGTAAGAGTATATTGCTCTCCCTGCTTAAAAGCGTGTTAGAAAAAAACAAAAACATTAGCTTAAACTTTATAAACATAAACAAGCCGTGGTCCATAACATATGTCAACAACATTAGTAACACAAAAAGTAACTTCCACCTTCACAATCAGCAACAGCTGCCGAACTCCAACTGTGTCTAATCCCTGTTGATACTGGGGCAAAGAGGTGTGACCTACCCTCTCTGCTCTTGAAGGCACATACAGATATTACACTAACATGTAGAAAAGGTCTAGGTGAGTGTAATCCACTCATATGGAGTATAAGAAAAGGGTGTTCGTCTGGACTTTGTAGTATGTATTTTAGAATGATTTGTGACAACTTGTTAACAGTTATTGACAGAAGTAACACAGCATATGTTCACTGTTCATTCCTAAATGTCTCTACAACAGAGTCAACTTCAACTGCTATTTCAAGCATAATAAGATACCTTGGTATTTAGAAATGATTTCATTTTCCTTGTGATGAAAGGCCTTGAGATCCCTCTTCCTCTTTATGCTGCTCCTCCATCCTTCCTTCAGCTCCTCCTCTATGCACTCCATTTCTCCACAGCTCCCCTGGACTCCCAGGTCCTTCTCTCCAGTGTTTAGATTGAGGTTCAGCTGTGCTGGGTTCTGGCATCTGGCTTGTATATCTTTCTTTTTAAGTTGCTTGATGACTTCGTGGACACCATGCATGCCATATGAGCGCATTCTTTACCGCTGCCACCAGAGTCTCACTCTGATTGATCTTGGAGGGGCTGCTGGATGTTTAGACAGAAGGGAACGATGTGCCCTTTCAACCTTATAGTCCATGTCTGGTAGTTTGAGCACTTTTTGCAGTGGATCATGTTTCCTCCTTCACTTCCTCCTGGGATTTAAAAGATTCTCACGTTGTTCCGTCTCAGCCGGAGGTTGTCCAAGGTGGCTGAGAGGTCAATATCACTGTGAAAAAGGTATCGCAGCACCCTCTGCTGACGTATCACAGTATCTTCTGCCAAGCCAACCCTTTCTTCTATGTTTTCAATTCTCTCTTCATGTTTACCCAGTTGGTCTTTTATGTCCGTAACGGCCTGTTCCAGTTGTTCAAGAGACAGTCTGGTATTATTATGCCCAACTTGATTTTCTTTGCAGAGTTTCTTCAACTCCTCCAGTAGTGCCACATCGTTGCTAGTCGTGTTTTAGCTAGTTTTAGCTGGGTTAGGTGTCTTGTCTGCTGGATGTCTTTTGTCTCGAAGTCGAACTCATTTTTAAGATATGCTCTTTCTTAAATGTGAAAAATGCCTGATAACTATTGTTGTCGTTATTTTTATGTTTTGTTCAATGGAGCTCCGTTCCTATGTTGCAATTCTTCTCATGACGTTTTTAATCTTCTCTTTATTGACGTTTAACAAACTGTCACACCCTGGCTCTTTAGGCATGACAAATATGGGAGATACACCATTTTAAGGCGTATCAAAGGAAATTTATTAAACAGATATCAAATAATGAAATGATCAACTAACTACTTTAACTAAGTATAGAGTGTGAATGTCGGTATTGTTACGGATCGAGAAAACCAAGAGGAGGACCCAGATGCAGAACCAATAACAATATCTAATTAAAACCGCAAGCGGTGATGAAGGGCCCTCGCACCCCTGTGCATGTCGAGGTGTGTCGCAACCGCAGGAGTGCAGCTGCAGCTTAACGTGGCAAAGCAGCAAGCCGTGAAGTTTGATTTGTGTAAAAGTTGTAGTACTGGCATGTTCAGATAGTCAACGTAATGAAGATCACCTAAAATTTTGACTTAGAGCAGTTCAGGCTGGCACTGTCACAATAGCTATGAAATTTGAAGGAAATTGAGCATTGTATATGGGGTGTAGTACTTACTCTTTGCTGTAGGGAGCGCTATGGTTGAAGTTGACGATTGTTATGTCAATGTGTTCACAGGCAAACCCTGATCATACAAGTGAAATTTCAATCAGATCAGACAAAGTATATAGATGTAGTACTTAGTTCTTGTAGTAGGGGGCGCTATGTTAATGGCATAATTGTATTAGATTAGACATGATCAGGCCAGTACTGACATTGTTCATGTGAAATTTGTTGAAAATCTGACATTGTATATGGGAGGTAGTACTTATTCTTTGCAGTAGGGGGCACTATGGTTAAACTTTATCATTGTTTTGTAAATGTGTCCAGAGGCCAACCCTGAACATACCTGGGCCCTTTCCGAATTGTCACAGTTCAGTAGGCAGTACGTACTATTCAGTATGGAGTTTCAGTATACTGAACTTTCGTGGTCATTCAGTATGCATTTTTTGGGTCCGCGCAGTATATTGAACATTTCAGTATGGATACTAACTTCCGGGTTTCATGCAGTATGGATCGGATGCGTGCTTTCAGGAAATGAATTGTGTTTTACCACCCACAATGCTGTGTGAAATTACACATAAATCGGCACGTCACGTGCGCCTCCAAATCAAAACAAACGAGCGTGGATTAATAGAATCAATTTTTAATCTAGAATTAAAGTCCCGACTGAAATCACTACTTTTAATTAACAACAGAAAATATAACAAATGTCTGCATTATTATAAAACCTTTCCCCCTCTATTTAGATAATAATTTCACTATTTAAATGTGTGTCTTTATTGGTTTATTTTACTTTATATTCTGTATCTTACTGTCTTTCATTTGTACTTTCCTTTATGTGCTGTATGTGATTTAGTTATTTAATCTGTCTTTTACTTGATTTACATTGTAATATTGTTTTTTTTTTTACCTGACTGTATGCGCATTACTCTTCTTGAATAAAGCTAAACAAAAAAAAACAGAAAAAAAAAACGGGTGGATGCGGCTGGTTCGGGAAACGTAAATGACGTCACTTCCATACTGAATGAATCAGACGAGGTCAGGTGGCGCACAAATATCTGCCTACTGTGTGTGCATACTGAATAGTAGGTACTAACAGTATGCAGCACGGATAGTACATACTGCATACTGAAAGATTGAGTATGTACTTGACAATTCGGATACGGCCCTGAGAAATTTAAAAAAGATCAGACAAAGTATACAAGATGTAGTACTTACTCCTTGCAGTAGGGGGCGCTATGGTTAAAGTAAATGATTGTTATGTCAATGTGTTCAGAGGCCAACCCTGATCAAACCTGGGGCCGTATCCAAATTGTCAAGTACATACTCAATCTTTCAGTAGGCAATAGGCAGTATGCAGTACGTACTATCCATACTGCATACTGTTAGTACCTACTATTCAGTAGGCGCGCACAGTAGGCAGATATTTGTGCCTATTTCTTCTGATTCATTCAGTATGGAAATGACGTCATTTACGTTACCTGAACCGGCCGCATTCACCCGTTTTTTTTTCGATTTTTGTTTAGCTTTATTCAAGAAGAGTAATGCGCATATACAGTCAGGTAAACAAAAAACAATATCACAATGTAAATCAAGTAAAAGACAGATTAAATAACTAAATAACATACAGTACATAAAGAAAATTTCGCACTGCATTGTGGTTGGTAAAACACAATTCATTTCCTGAAAGCACGCATCTGATCCATACTTCATGAAACCCGGAAGCTAGTATTCATACTGAAATGTTCAGTATACTGCGCGGACCCAAAAAATGCATACTGAATGACCACAAAAGTTCAGTATACTGAAACTCCCTACTGAATAATACGTACTGCATACTGAACTGTGACAATTCGGATAGGGCCAAAGTATATAAGAGTTACAGCCATTTCCTGTTTGATGGCGATGTGATTTGTGGACATCCTGTTGAGTTTTGGGCTTGGGTGCAAGAGCCTTTTTTGTAGGTTTTGTCATGTTAGAAATGCATAGTAAAATTCAGAATTGTAGGTTCAACGTGCTGCGGGTGATGAATGTTTGAAATATTGTAGGGGGCACCACTGAGCCATTAAGCCACACCCACTCAAACGGTTTAAGATGTTTGACTGTACTACCAGGATTATATGTATACAGTTTCGGGACAATACGACTATGTTAAGCCTGTGAAAACACTACTTCCTGTTTGATGGCAAGCAACGCGTCCGTATGGCGACAGCGTTGGACGAAGGCATTTGACCTTGAAAGTGTTAGCATGGTCCACACCAGTTTTGGGGGGAAAATGAGCTACCATGTAGCAATGGCTAGTACTAATTGAGAAGCAGTAACTTCCTGTTGTCAACAGGTGGCGCTGTGACTAATCAAAAAATGTCAATCAGGGTTGTGTTCAGGGCGAGAAATGAGAAATTTTAATATGAATGAACACTAGATGTCAAAGATATAATCATTTACTTTCTTGGCAACTTGACAAAACTTTAAAGACACGCCACAGCCACGCCTTTTGACAAAATAACGTGCAGCGCACAACAAGATATGCTGAACTTCTCTAGAACACACTGACACTAAGTTTGCATCGATCGGATGAGCGCCCTTGGACAAGTGCGTTCAAATAGGAAGGCTGAGTTTGGGGAGTTTTCGGGCACATTCAGGCCCTCAAAAGTGGAGAAATAAAAATAGAAAAAAAAAAAAAAATTATAATCGCTAGGGTTTCAAGAAGGTCCTTGCACGGTTTGTGCTCAGGCCCTTATTAAACCAAAACTCACTTCAAAAATCCAATCAGGAGAACACAAGGAGCCACGAGTAAACTAACATACAACAAACGACAATGAACTGACACAGAAGGGAAGAAACACAGAGACTAAATAGACATAGGGTAATCAGACACAGGTGAAGACAATCGGGGCAATCAATGCAGGGAGAAACACAAGACCAGAAACACTGAGGAGAATACAAAATAAATCATGATATACTAAAGACACACAGAACTAAAGAGTCTAACAAAACACACTAGAAAACAGAGATACATGAGGATAATAAATGACAAAATAGAACAGAAAACACTGAAGACAAAAACTAGGAAACACACAAGGGAAAAACCAGCAACACTAGGGAACATTAACACACAAGGGAAACAAGCAACACTGGGATAAAACAAGGAAACTCAAATACAAAACCAAATCATGACAGGTATAATTAGTAGTGTAGGGTGTGCATGAGTGATAATGTAATGTACTATATGTTGTAAAGTGTAAAAAAACATAATATAACATAAGGCCGCGCTGCAGTCCTCTCACCACTCGCAGCGTGCCTGCAAAGAAAAGAACAAGAATGAGAATAAGTCAAACAATACAAACCACATTCAAAAGCAGCAGAGAGCTTGCAGACTGGGCAACAGGGCCTTGATATTATATAGTCTGGGAGCACCGAGCCCACGTTTGACCAGTTGGCAACAATTAACACCCTAATTTGTGATCTGGCCTAAACAAATGTTACATACTTAGTGACACCAGGGGTTGTCACACAAACCTCTTAGCAATGTATCGCATCTCATCCGCTTACATTTTAAACAAGCATGTCTGCCACAAGCAGCAGAAAATGACAATCCAAGTTGTTTAGTAGAGGACAGGATATCAACTAAAGAACAACTAGTAACTGTGTACAGGGAGGGATCTTGTGTTTACAGCATAAACTTCAAGAACGTTGAGTGGGAACAGCTACAGTGCGCGCCCACTGATTGGTACCACAAAACTAGGAGTGAGTGACTGAGGGAAGTCAACGATTCGATTCGATATCACGATGCATCACGATTCATCCTCAATTTTCTATATTACTGCACATGACTACTTTTTCATAAACAGAGACAAACAGTGTTATAAATATGAACTCCTTCTGTAGAATTTAAAAAGTGATTTAGACAACAATGTCATTATCAATATCTTTACATTGTAAGCTAAAATTAATACATTATAGAGGTAGCCTACAGTATAGGTAAAAAGTGTGTGTTTGTGTTTAGTTTATTATACGAGAGAAAGATGTTTTTAAGTCACTGTGTGTTTAGTTTATTATACTAGAGAAATATGTTTTAAGTCACTGTGTTTAGTTTATTATACTAGAGAAAGATGTTTTTAAGTCACTGTGTGCTTAGTTTATTATCAGAGAGAAAGATGTTTTTAAGTCACTGTGTGTTTAGTTTATTATACTAGAGAAAGATGTTTTTAAGTCACTGTGTGTTTAGTTTATTATCAGAGAGAAAGATGTTTTTAAGTCACTGGCCCTTTTTCAAACCGGCCACTACACCCTACCCCTACCCACTACCCCTCCATTTGCACATCCTCGCGGAGGGTCCGCCATATTAAGTCCATCCCAATCCCGCGCACTGTAACTGTTCCCACTCAACGTTCTTGAAGCCAAAATACGCCGCTTAGGGGCGCTTCCATCTTGCGATTTTGACGTCATTTGGAGCCAGAGTCTGCGCAGTAGGGTCCGGGGGCAGGAGCCCTGGTAACACGCCCCGCCCACTTAGCGTACTGCCCTGATGACTTACGCAGCCCAGCTACGCCGAAAGCGTTCTGCCGGTCTACGATGAAGAAATGTGTAAGTACAACAAACCACCGTATTCAAAGTCTAATATTTAAACACACTGTGTTTTAAAAAATCCCGCTATTTTTATCATTATTGAAAATACGTGGGCTGCTGGGTCCTCTGTTTTTAATAAAATCGTTCTATATTTAAGCTATATTTAAGCTAGGTTAGCACCACAGACCGTAGCTACAGGTGTTAAGATATGTTGTATTTTGTTAGAAACTGATAGTCTGCAATGTGATTCATGTCTGCTTTTCTAATATATTTAAGTGAACAGTAAATCAATTGTTTTTTGTATTTTCATTTAGGTAAAGAAGAGATAAAAGCAGCTGGTCTGACATCTTCCACAGAGGTGAAGTGTAAGTTAAAATCATCTGTTAAAAGTTTATATCCTGTGATTGTTTTTAAGTTTCATAAGAGGATTGTCAAAACAAGCTATTGTTAACAATACAGTCTTCTAAAATAAAAATCACACTGAGTCATACACCAGCTAAATGTTAAATAGAAAGGTGATGTTTTCTTTTCCATTTTACAATCAACAGAACCTAAAAATGACTAATTTCAACCTTCATCTGCACACCTGTTACAGAGGTCAGGCTGGGGTCGCTTAGTGTGAAGGAACCTCCTCCTCTTTTCACCTGTGCTTGGACTAAGAGCTGTGCCTGATGCCCTGCTCATCCACTGTGGTAGAAATGACCTTATACCAGCAGCTCTCCCAGATGAAGAGTCCTCTCTGCCATCACCCATAGGAGCTGATCGACGTCTGAAGGTGGACAGAGTCTGGTGCTTTGTGACAGTGAACAGTGAGAAGGCTACCATAGTCATCCTCAGATAAAACACAGAGATCCTGGTCAATATTTAATTTATTTTTCTTAACATGATGTTGCCCTGTGTTTGAAAGGCCAGATGCTGGAGGGTTGTGTTGGATTTGCTTTTCCATCATAGTTTAACAGTCAAACAATCATCCAGGATCTCTTTACTTTATTTGATTTTTCTTGGGATTTCTTTGTTAAATTATTTTTTATACTTTCTCCTATGTCCCAGCAGTTCAACCTGATGGTCTCCCTTACTTATTTTCCACATGGTTAATGAAGCCAGGGTTGTTTATTGAAGATTTCTTTTCATAAAATGTTTAAATAAACTTTTTAAAAATCTGATATGACTGTCTCTGATTAACTGGAGTACAACAAATTGTTGGTCACAGTAAATTAATTTAGCAGTTAAGTTTATAGTTCACATTTGAAAAGACCATGAACTGACATTAATTTCTTCTTGACCAACATCAGCTAAGACAACAGCAAAGCTAACAGACGAGCTCAGCTTGTCACAGCCGGGCTCGTCTGAGATAAATGGCCTTCAAACTTATATTAAACATTTAAAGCCAATAAGCATAGCAAGATACGCATGAGATTCTGTTTCAATTTATTCAATCACAGACTTGTCAAACAGTCTGGCATTTTGTGCTGCTGTTTTCAAGAGTTAATAACTGAAGAGAAGAACTCCATCGAGAGAGGACAGGAAACGCTCAGGGGACGAGTCCTCCATGTTGTCAGGGGTTGCTGATGGATCTGAATCTGAGAGCATCTTCTGTAATAGAGAAAAACAATCATGGAGTTAAATGTAAAGTATAATGAATTTTACTGTGATGTTTATGCCTCAGACCTGAAATCAGATCTGTCCTCAGGTTCTGCTAAGCTTCAGGTTCTAAAGTTTGTTTTTTAAGACAGGAGAACTATTTATGAGGAAAAACAAAATATATAATAAGACTGGATGAATCCAATAATATGATCAGCTTTCTGAATTTATGTTTGAAGACAAAAGTGTTCCTGCCATTTCTATTGAAGATTATTGTAAACTGTCATCACATGGGCCAGCCTGATGAATTAAACTAATGTTAAACATTCTCATATAATCAGAAAGCTAATTTGTGTGCAGAACCTCACCGGAGCTGGAATCAGACTCTGGACTGCTGTTTCCTTTGGGCATTGATTTCCTTGAAGACAGAAAGAAGAACAATTTAAACATGAACTTCTTGCAGAACCATAGAGGCTGTTAAAATCTTCTGCTAGTCTTCCTTACATTTTAGGAAGGATTATAAATTGTTACTAAAATTACTTTGATGCCGATAGCGGTTACAATAACACGGTCCAATCATATGAGAGATCATTTTACCTTTGAGTCCTATGTGAAGACATGCTCTTCAGAATCAGCACAGCAAAGACAAGATGATGGCGTCCACCTTCACAACCTGCTGCTTCAGTCTGGCTGCATCATGGTCACCTACAGGAACACCACATAAATGCAATCAAAGTACTTCACTTTATTTATCAGAGGATGTACTGTGCAAAGTAAAAAAAAATTAGCTGTAATTCCTCAAAAAGCTTTGTTATTTGAGAGCACAGATTGTTTCTTTTCCCTTCTCTCTGTTGGCCTGTACATGACCTTTTAGTGCTGTAAAAGATGCTACAGTAAATCCTGGATCAGCTGTGTGGATGGTGTGACTGTGTGGTAAAGCTTTGTTAAAGTTGTCACGCACATACTCATATGCCTTTAGAGAGTAAAAGTGCAGTGTGGTGGCAAACTGCTTATAAAATATAAAATAGTATTTTATTGGTGAGGTGCCCCAATCAGAGCGTCCTACAGAGTAGCAGCAGCTTTAGAGGGAGGAGACGAGCGCACCATGGAGAGGAGTGCACCGGAGGGGGCGAGCTGGGGGAGAGACACACAACCTGAGAAAAAGGAAATCCCTGTTTAAAATATAATGTTGGCGAAAAGAGGGAAACAGGAAGACATAAATGTCAATGTTGAAATTCTTTTGAATGCAGAGGCTGTGAATGTTCAGTTTTCTTTGGATATAAAAAGGCAACGATAGCCTGTAGTTTAATCATGGTGTTTCTCTTCGTTAACGATTATTGAAGCGAAATCAAAAATAAATGCATGACATTTAAAACATATTAACATGTATGGGGAAAAACGCGATCTTTATGTCTTCTTTTATTGTGCCTATGTCTCCTCCTAACTAACATAACAGCAGCATGTTGTGTGTAACACTGGTCTCCTGCATTAACACCTTCCTTTCAAAGGTGATAAAAACAGATACAGTCACAATCACTGCAATGTTTGTCAGGTTTTGTCAATTTTTAGAACAATTTCTCAATGAGCGTCATTAAATTTACAATATGATCAACTTGTGACTGTTAAATTGGTCGTGTGTGGGAGACAATGCATAACATTTATCACGTTTAAGCAGCATGATGCTCGGTTAATATTACATTACACCACCGCAGGTTGTTGATGTTTGCTTTCACGTTCCGGTTAGTCTCTTAAATCAGAAACAATTATATTAAATCAGATCTTACCTTTAGTTTTATCTGGATCTTAAATCAGTAACAATTATATTAAATCAGATCTTACCTTTAGTTTTATCTTGATACATAGAGAAATATTCTACCCTCGTATATAGTCCTATGAATTTCAGCCTGCACGGTGAAAGTAAAACCTGTTACTCTCGGTATAGCCCACTTATCACTCAGACTGTAAACATGTACACATTAGTAATGATGCAGGCCAGATTACAATTACCTGACTTTGTTTTTGCCCTAGATACTTTTGAGACCTTATCAGACAAATTTATTTTTGCTGTAAAGGGACTGGGACTCAATTTACGTTGTTTTCTGTCACAAATCCCTCTGTTAGCCTACGTTACTTTCATTACACACCACCGTGTGTGTTTAGGTAAAACAAACTCACTCAACGCTGCTCCGTCCTGTCCCTGCATCGATGCATTAATCTTCTAGTCTGCATCGCGATGCATCGATTAAATGATTCATTTCAACAGCCCTACGAAAAACTGGATTTTGCTAATTCAGTTCTGTTCCCATGTAATGTCATAAAAGCAGAACAGTATAAACACACACACGCGAGCGCGCACGCACACACTCACTCACTCACTCTCTCTCTCTCTCTCTCTCTCTCTCTCTCTGTCACCCCAAACAAAAAGAAAACTGTGAAGGAAAACTAAAACATAGACATAAATATATTAATATATACAGATTAGTAAAAGAAAAATTGAAAAGTTGTTAAAACAAGAGTATTTGAAAACCAGTGAAGGAGACAAGAACAGGAAGAGAGAAAAAAAAAACAGTCCAGGAAGTGAGAAAACAAAGACAGAAATAAGAGTGGTTAGAGTTAAACATCGTCATATGAGAGCGTGGAACGAAGAGCATGCACTATAGATTAACAGTTTATGAGACTCAACAAACAACATATTTGTGTTAGTCAGAGGGAGAATAAAGGAATTCAGTTAATGAGCAACACATTTTACAGCCAGTTATATTTTTGATACTGTCTACAGCTAAAAAATGAGGTGAGTTATTTTCTTTTTACAGTAATAATGTTTTTCAAATCAAGGCTTTTTCTCTCACTTATAAAACGTGTCATGGATAGATGCATCCTCCTACAGTCTCAAAAATGCTGAAATGGGAACTGAACTGAACTTGTGAACAAGTGTTGACTGTATTCGTTAGTTCTTACTTCATATGCTAAGTGCCTGGAGCTCATGATGAAAATGTTTGAAAATGAGTTTCTGTATATTTTGTAGACAGAACATAATACTAAACACAGTAAGAGCTCAAAGTGTTGGTAAGTTTGATCACATTTGAAATATAGTCCATATTTGGCAGCATTGTGTGCAAAGGAAGTGTAAAACCTTTTTGAACAGGAAGTAAAGATTTCCCACAGGCAACCCACTTGCAACTGTTACACCTAATAAATCTCAATGTCACAATTCCTGCAGAATACAGAAATAAGTAAATACATCTTTACTGTTCTTTTGTAATAGCATTAAAATGTTACCAGAAATGTGGATATATCTTTGAGTAGCTAATATGGTTTATTTATATGACTAAATATACTGAAGTTTTGCTATGCCCAAGTACAGTTATGGTTTACATTTATAACTGATACTCTGTTATTTAGCTGCTTCTCAGATATAATTATTTTACTTTTATAATGCATACCTTTTTTTTACTGAAGTAATACTGTAAATATTAAATACATTTGTCACCTCTATGGGGTCTATATTTGATAAGCGCCTCTCATGGGCATATTGGACCTTTTTTTGATAGTCTGCTCTAGTTAGATTTTGTTTAGAATTATTTCATAAAATATCATCATCAAACATTTTTTTGAAATGTAACAATCTGTTGGTCTGTCAGCAGATGGGGGTGAGCTCCGACAGTCAGGTTTCACACTAGCGGCCAGCACAAGGTCTCTTTCTCATGTATTTTGGTTGTTTCATGTTGGTCAAACGAAAAGGAACCAAAAACGGGAGGTAGTGGATGTCCGTACATTTCTTGCTTCAATGTTGGGTCACACACTGGCTCAAGATTCCCCAGGACGCTGTTTAAACCCACCTGGGCCACTGTGATCATTAATAAGCTCCATCCACAACCAGCCAGCCAAAGTCAAAAAGAGGAAGTCACACTTACTAAGAGACTTAAGAATCTAACAAAATACTATATATATATATATATATATATATATATATATATATATATATATATTCTTAAGTCTCTTAGTAAGTGTGACTTCCTTTTTTTGACTGATCAGAATCAGAATCAGCTTTTTGACCAGGAATGCATACACACATATTATTTTACATTGGGGAACATGTGTTCTAATTGTACAAAAGTACAACATTAAATATCAACAATAAACACAAAATAAGCAAAGACTAATATGTACAAGACTAAATAAGATATTAGTGCAGTGGTGAGTGCAATATGCTGAAGTAAGCATGATAGTAAAAAAATGTAATCATGTGACAGATAATTTAAATGAGTTTTAGAGTAGAGTTTTAGAGTATTTACATTTAAGGTGTGTATAGATTGATCATTTAAATTGAAATAATGTGTATGTACATTTACATTGACAAGTTTGGTTACAGTTCTGACACTCTGTGACAGTTACGCTTGCATCATCAGAGTGACAGCCTATGGGGGAAGACTATCTTATGTTGTGTTTTTTAGCGTACAGCTTATCTTGTTAATCGACTCCCTGAAAGTAAAGTCACAGAGTTGAGAAGGAAGTATATCTCACTCGTAATGATGTGCTTCATTTTTTTAAACTACGAGTGAGTCGTCACTTCCTTCTGACACTCCTTGTTTTAATTTTTTAGAGAAAACAATTTACAAAATAGATTTGGGTGTTCGGGAGGAAAAAGTTTTAAGGCAGAAGGAAGAGTCTTAAACAAACTCAAAACGGTAGAGTTGAAGGGTAGTTAGTTTTCTTGCATAGTTCAACTCCTGCACACTGAAGCTGATCCACCTGAATCCCACAATCAGGCCTATTTAACTGACTTATTTGTCCCAGACATCCCTCTCACTTCTTGTGACCTCAGACCTCTTCCATCCACACCGTGTGTTCATCACCCTGCTGGTATCATAGGGTGGACCTTTTCAACTCCTACTAAAGGAGTTGAAAAACTTCTAAAGGGCTAGTACTTTAGCAAAGCTGTCTTTCCATCAGAGATCATTTTTCAAAGCTCAATGTAAAAATCCTCTTGTTGCGTAATCTTGAATGACATATGTTATAATGGATTCTAATCTTGGTTGGAAACGATATATGCATTAGGATTGAACTTGCGTGTCATTTTTAAAGCATTATTACTGCCACTATAGATCTGATGTCCATACCCATTAGTGCTCTAAATCTCATGCATCATACTGCTCCCTTTTCATATTGTTCTTATATTTCTCTCCAAAAGTGAGTCAAATATCTGCCAGGTGAGAGCAACAGTAATGCTGTATGACGATACTAACAAGCGCTGGGTGCCAGCAGGATCTGATAGTCCTGCCTTCAGCCGTGTCCAGATCTTTCATAACCCAGTGGCCAACACATACAGAGTGGTGGGCCGAAAACTGCAGGCAGACCAGCAGGTACAAGACAGCCAAATACTGTTTACTATAACCTTATCTGTTTCAGGTCATGGAAGGTCACATACAACTTTATGAATGTTTCATGAAATATTAATTTCTCTAGATAGAAACACTTCAGAATACCTACTAAACAATGTAACTAAGCAATCTTTCAAATAATCATTTATTTTGATCCTTTTGCACACATTCAAAATGATTCCATTTTGAAATGTTTTGTGGCCTCTGTCTATCGTGTTTAATTGCTTTACCTGCTATCTTGTTACGTCTGGAACACATTCAGAGATATCTTGTAATTCAAGCAGAGATTACCATTTCCATCTCTTCTGGCTTCAAAAACAAGCCTTACACTGCTTTGTCTATACCTGTATCATTTCAGAGATGGGTACAAGTCACTTATTCCAAGTCCAACTCCAATCTCAAGTCTCTATGTGTCTGTCTTTATAATACACAGGAATGCAGTGGGATGAGATGCATAGTGGCCCGTTCATTAAAACAGAGAACCAACAATCGTGATGAAGAGAAATGCACACCATGTTGTAAATTGCAATTACAAAAGAGTCTTACCTCCTACCCTCCCTTTATTTATTAGTTCCATATGTATCTGCACACTCTGTCATCTCTCTAGCTAAAGCAATTATTTCGGACAGAGCCAAAGACAGATCAAGAAATAGCAGTTGGGGACCTATGATAGGAGACCTTTTAGAAAGAGAGCTTGAAGAATGTTTTTTTTTAATTGTAAGGAAGGATTTTCACTATAAAATTCACGAGCTGAATTTGAGGTCAAAAAAAGGTTCACATTGAAGGCTCCAGGAAAAAATGTGAACTTTTACAGTAAATTGAAATTTTCCCGAATTTCACCCGAACACTAACAAATCCTCAGTACAGTGATGTCTGTTCTTCCATGCTAGGTGGTGATCAACTGTCCCATTATCAAAGGGATGAAATATAATCAAGCCACACCCAACTTTCATCAGTGGCGGGATCCCAAGCAGGTGTGGGGGCTGAACTTTGGTAGTAAAGAAGATGCTGCTCTTTTTGCCCATTCCATGATGCAAGCTTTAGAGGCTCTCAGTGTTCAGGCTGACTCAGGTAATCATATTGTAGAGGGCACATTTTACCCAATTAAAGCAACGTGCTTCTTCTTGTGCTGTGAGCTATGCATAGTAAGAAGATTGTGTCTGTAATGTGAACAGCCTAACAACTGATTGAAGTCAAATATGGACTTGAGCTTATATATCACTTTTCTAGTCTTCTGACTACTCAAAGCACCTTTACACTGCAGGTCACACCTACACATTGACACACTGATGGTAGTGATCGCTATGTAGCATCATCCATCAGAAGTAACTAATCCCATTCATACACCACCACTGAAGCAGAGGAAGCAATTCAGGGTTAAGTGTCTTGCCCAAGGACACATCGGACATGTTGCCCAGCTAGGGATCGAACCATCGACTTTCCGACTCTACCAACTGAGCCGCAGCCGCCTCCACTCTGCAATTGATTGTCATTATTTTTCCAAAATGTCCAGAGTTGCTGCACTAAAAAGTGTAGCAACTATTGTTCCCAGTCAGTAAGAAATATTAATCCAAACCATCTATGTTAACTAAAATAAAAGAGTATTATGCACAACAAGAGTAGCTTACTCGTGCATAGAACATTTTCCCCAACATCAAAAAAGTATACATTTAATGAACATAAATGAAGTTATATATGGTATAATTGTATCATTCCTCAACCTTGCTTTCATGATTTTTTCTCTAAATTTAAATGATCTGGATTTAGAGGAGCACACTGGCAAATGTCACTCACATAATGTTTTTTGCTCTGTCCAGCTCAGCGTGGAGCTTCTGCACAGGAGCTGGAACAAAACAGAAGGTACGCTTTATTATGATGATAAGGCAGCTACGGGTTATTATTTCATCAAAACTTCCTGAAACTATGATTTATTTTCCAAAGATCATGAATTTTCTTGAAATCCTTGACGTGTTTGTCAAGATATAGGTTACAGATTTTTTACATCACTTTAAATAGATTTCAAGAACAGCAGGGATTTCGCACCAACAGCAGTATATCTATGTTATGAAATATCTTTAATCTTTGTCCAGACTAGAGCGTCAAAGGCAGGAACAGCAGGAGAAGGACAGCCTTGAGGAAGAGAGGCAGGCCTCTGCTGCTAAACCAGTCCCACTGGCTGCACCTTCAGCCCCATCAGCTGCCCAACTAGCTCCCCCACCACCTCCAGGACCACCTTGCCCACCTGCACCTGCACCTCCACCTCCACCTCCACCTCCTCCTTCATGGAGCAATGTCCCACCAGCACCATCCCCACCCTCTGCTCAAACAAGTGGAGGTAGTTCTGGAGTCGGAGGTGGAGGGGGAAACAATCTGGCTGCAGCTCTTGCAGGAGCTAAACTGCGTAAGACTGTCACGGTAATGTGCATATATTTGCATTTTCTTTTTATGTGCAATACACCAACCACAGTCAATAATAATAATAAAATAATAATACATTTTGTTTAAGGGCGATTTTCAGGACACTCAAGGTCACGTTGTCAAATACAACTTTAAAAACAGCTCAAGATCAGATTACAATGAATAAGCTATTCTAAAAGGTGAGTTTTAAAGACTTGGATTTGAAAATAGAGAGAGTCAGTGTCACGGGTGACTTGTTGGAGAGAGTTCCAGGGAAGCAAACAGGGGGGCTGCTGGGCTAAAACCTCGAGACCCCATAGAGGTTAAGCAGGAAAGAGGAGGGGCAGGAAGGAGAAAGAGTGTACAGCCGGATAGTTTAGGAGATCAGAGAGGTACAACGATGAAATATTTCAGAGAGCCTTGCATATAAGATTGAGAATCTCAAAGTCAATGTGATATTTGACAGGAAGCCCATTTAGTTGTTGGAGGACAGGGGTGATATGGAAAGGTTTGTAAAGAATATTAGACCAGGGCATTGACAAGGCTGGCTGTTGTTAAAGTGGAAATATGCAGACAAAGCTACAGCAGAGATGGCGTACATGTTCATCCAAATTAGGGACAGAATTGGCTGAGCGATGGACAAATTCCCTTAACATATTTACTGGAGTTGTTTTTTGTATGCAGGGTGAAGGAGGAGAAGCAACCCAAGACTCCAAACCAGCATTGGCATCTGGTGGAGGTGGGGCTGGAAATTTAATGGGAGAAATGAGTGCAATTCTGGCCAGGAGGTTAGCTGTTACTTAAGCATTAGGACATATACCTATGTTCTTTATACTCTGAAGTCTCCTGAATTTCTTCAATTCAACCCTTTATATAGAAAGAAAGCTGCTGATGATCCTGCGGGAAAAAAAGCAGAACACAAGGTAAATGTCATATAGTTTACAGACTTTATAGGTTAATAGATTTTCTCATTGTTTTTTTGTAATATTTAAAGAAGGATCAGTTAGATTTATATAATGAGGACATGGAATATATGTTTATATATATATATATATATATATGTGTGTGTTTAATATAATATTGAATAATTTTACAGGAAGATTCTAACTGCTCAAAATCTAAATTCTCTGGGGCAGGAGGTAAGATTGTTTTCTTTCACCTGTCCTAAAAATGTGTTATACAGGAAGTAAATATGCTTCAACTGCTTCATTGCATTCTATACAGTAGTTTAAAAAGCTATTTTATTGTGTATAATTTGTCTACGAGCTAATGAATGAGTTGTTTTCTAAAGATTTGTTGACTGATTTAGATGATTCATTTGTCACTATTATTATTCTGCATGTATTTTATTTATTTTCACAATGAGATGTCATCACGATATTGAGACCAAATAATGACAGATAGATTTTTGTCTGATAGAAATGTTATTTTTTATACAAAGAAGATTAAAAAAATATAAAGTTTGAACAAATATATATATATATATATATATATATATATATATATATATATATATATATATATATATATTTTATGTGCATAACATAAAAATAATCATGCTTTTTTCCCCCAGAAAAACAGGGAAAGGCTCAGGAACATTCTGCCAGCACTCAAAGGTACCATCATATTTACTGCTAAATGGCCCTTGAGCCACCAATATACAGTCAATTAAATAACTTGATTAGCCTGACAGGTTACATTGTGAAGAGGAGCCATTGTTTGTCCTCATACAACCTTCCCCTGCAAATTCTGTGTGACAATCTCACTAGCTTGTAGAAGTCAGGACATGTAGGGGGATATTTATGTAGTAAGGTAGGTAGACAGGCATGTGAGCCATTCAACTCATTCTATACAAATTCAATTATCCGAAAGACTTTTCAGGCCTGTTGCCAGCCATCTACAGTATATATATATATGAGAGCTTAATGTATTGATGTATGTAAAGTAAATATATATATCACCTGTCCAAAAAGATCTGCATGTTTTTTTCAATAGGCCCAAACACTTTCCCAACAATCAAAGGGACTCCACATCTCCTTTCTTTAAACCCCCGAACGCTTCAGTGTCCAGGTATTGGTCTTGTCGCTTTCTAAACCTGCTACCAGTTCCCTTCTGCCCCAAGATGCTACCTGTCAGTTCTCTGCATTATATGCTGCTGATGTTACGGACCACTGATATGTTTCATTAGAGGACTGCTGCAAATGACTTACTGCAACAAATAGCACTCAGCAATTGATTCTGTCTGAGGCAATGAATAAACATCTAAAACTGGTTTTGAAGCTGCAATAATGATCTAGAATCTTCTGCTTTATTGCATTGTGTTGCCATGATTACCCCTGCAATTGCACTCATTTCCTATGATTGTGGAATAAACATAAATTGATTGATTGATTAATTTATTTTTACGTCAAAATATTAGAGTAGAAATGAACATAAGGATGAGGTCTACACTCATCTCTCTCCACTGCTTCACGGCCAGTTCGCTTTTGGATAAGACCTCAAGTAGTCTGGTTTTGCTATGGGTTCATGAATGTGTTTATTTTAGGATCAAGGTGTCCAAAAAAGGCTCCGAAGGTGAAGGAAGTGATATTGATATGGAACAGTTCAAACAGGTTGGTTCCTTCATCTCCTTGCTGTATTCTTCCATTTAACTAACGTGTAAGCTTGTTTTCCACCAAGCAGTGTTCATTTTAGTAGTTAAAACAATGATCAAGATAATAACAATATTATGTTATTGTATACTCGACATCTGTATTCCAGTTCATTATTTTTAGAGAAAACAATAATGTCAATATGAAGGCACTGTTAATAGTCATAACTTCCTGTACAGGTTTCCCCTAGTGTGCTAAGTAATGAAACAACGCTTCAAGTCTGTTGAAAGACTGTTGACTTCAATAATGATGAAACATTTTGATGAATTGTGTGTTACTTTTTATTAAGGAAATTGTGGGAGAAATGAAAAGGGAACTTCAAAAAGTGAAGGATGAGATTATTATGGGTGAGTTTGTATCCAGAAATGTATTCAACTATTAATATTCAAACAATATTTTCAATTCTTGATTATTCTTCTCCAGCTCTTCTTCAGGAGCTACGAAGTTCCCAGCAAGAGTGAAGGTTGAAGACTTTTAAAGGACTGGAAAGGATCAAGAAAAACAAATAAATTCAATCCTCCCCGCTTACAACTTTTTCAGGCTGATGAATGCAATAAGAAATTGAAATTTCCATGGCAACCCAATTACACCCAATTTGTAATTTCGGCAGCTGGTTAGTCCTTCTAAACAATCTAAAATATCATGGATTGAGAGACTGGCTTCTGTTGCATTTTTCTCCAAGTGTGGCATGATTTTTCACAGATTGAACACAATGTATGCCTGACTCTTTACGTCTCAATTCAATTGAATGGGAATGCCCATCAATGCATTCCATTGATGGGCACAACAAATACATTATATGATATGTATGAACCTAATAAAGGCCACAAGCCCAAAATGGGTGGGTGAAATAAAGTTCATAAAGTTGATCTTCATACTGCTTGTTGCTAGAGCTTTTTGACTTCACTCTGCATGTGCCTTGGTAGTTGGTTAAGTTGTGCCAGAACACTCTACTTCGCTTTTTATGTGCCTATATGATTTTTTCTGTTGCAACGGGTATATGTATTTCGTTTCAAGCCACAGCTGAGCCCAGAGATATTAATACAGGTTGTCGAGTGTCCATTATGCAATCATTTGAGAAAACTGCCTTATCTTTATTTTGATGTTTGGCACATTAAACATGAGTTCAAACCTGTCTGCATGTCTCGGAATTTTAATAATTAATGAGGATATTATTTTTTGCTTCATAGGAAAATGTTCCCAGCTTCTCTCTTAATTTGGAAATGTTCAGGGGTCTCATTTATAAAACAGTGCGTAGAATCCGTACAAAAAATGTACGTGCGCTGAAAACCCGGAAATGCGCACAAAATAATTCCGATTTATACAAAACCGTTTGTACACACACCTGCACACAATGTTCCCTTTATAAATCACGATCCACCTGGAAATGCGTGCACATAGATCAGCCCCATGTTCCGCCCTCTACACGCCCACAATCAACCATAAACGGTGGTAACACTTTATATTAAGGTGCTTGTAATAAGCATTAATAAGAGGTAATAAGTCACTTATAAGACCTTATTAGATTCTTATTAACACAAATAAGACTATATAAGTGTTAATATAGGCATAATTAACACATTTATTATGTCTTATAAGACACTTATAGGCTCTTGTTACGTACTAACACTTTATATACCGTCATAAACATTAATAAGATGTTTATGAACATTAATAAGACATTAATTAACACAAATAAACTTGTTTATAGACTACTTATCAATGTTCATAAGATGTTTATTGACATTGATAAGACTTTATTAGGTTCATATTAATGCCTTATAAAGGTTAATAAATACTTTATTATGCACTTATTAAGAGTTAATAAAGCTTCTCTGCAGGTGCTGGATTTAAAGTGGAAACACTACTTATAAAGGTTAATAAATACTTTATTATGCACTTAGTAACAGCTCAGTGGGAACAGGGTCCAACTTTCCAAAGTTTCCTATATTGTCTTATCAATAAAAAGCTCAACAGTAAATTGATAAAGAAAATCTTTAACCTTTTTTTTGTCGTACAACAGAGCTAAAGGAAAATTGTGAATAAAAACAGATGTTATTTCAATACTTGGTGTTAAATGTTAAGTACTTAAATTGAGATGAAGCCTGTGTTGATGCCTGAGTGAGCCCAACCTTCAAGACCTCAAGACCTCAAGAAGACTGTTTTTTTTAAAGAAGAACTTCCTTCGCCACTTCAGTAGCTCAGTCTGTAGGGACTTGGGTTGGGAACCAGAGGGTCGCCAGTTCAAGGCCCGGTGCAGACCAAGCATGGAAGTTGGTCTGGTAGCTGGAGATGTGCCAGATCATCTCCTGAGCACTGCCAAGGTGCCCTTGAGCAAGGCACCAAACCCCCTCCCCACCATCAGCTCAGCAGCACTCAGCACACAGCTGTGGGCCACTCTGTCACTCTGACATCTCTCCCTTAGTGCATGTTCATAGGATCCTGCATGTGTGTATATTTCAGCCTATGTGTGTGTTCATGACTACAGAGTGTAAAAACTGAAATTTCCCCTTGCAGGGATCAATAAAGTAAATCTTCTTTAGAGAGCAGAAGCACAGATTAAACAGAAACACACACCTGGATTGAAGCCCAAACTGGGCTTAGACACTTCAAATGTTTGTTTTATTTCATGTGCACACTTTATTAATTAGGTTGTTAATTGCATTAGTAAATTATATATTGTAATACCTGCAATATTTGTGTTCCTTACATACAAAGTTTGAAAATGTATTCCTGCGTGCATCTCTTGACTGGTATTCAGACCTTGGGCTCAAAGTGTCCTAGTCTTCTGATGTTTGTCCACCTTCAACACTTTATTTACAGTAACATGGGTTAAAAACAACTATGCTTTTTCCCTGAATTTGATCAGATATGTTGGTAGCTATGACACACCAAATGTTTACATAATGTTGTTTACAGTTAACGTTAAAAATAATACTTGTATTTGTAGTAGCATTTTTTTTTCAAAAACTGTTTGAGTGGAAGTTCAATAGACCTCCTTTTTGTTTCTGCATTTATTTGAAAGTTGGACCCTTTTCCCACTGAGCTGTTAATAAGTGCATAATAAAGTATTTAATAACCTTTATAAGTAGTGTTCCCACTTTAGATCCAGTACCTGCAGAGAAGCTTTATTAACTCTTAATAAGTGCATAAGTATTTATTAACCTTTATAAGGCATTAATATGAACCTAATAAAGTCTTATCAATGTCAATAAACATCTTATGAACATTGATAAGTGGTCTATAAACAAGTTTCTTTGTGTTCAGTATTCTCCATCTGTAACTTTTTTGAACCTGATGCTCATTCAGATAAGTAGTAACCCGATCGGGGAGAATATTTTTTAACTGTTCTAGTAGTAGTAACTCTTTAAAATCATCTAGGCTCTCCAACTCCCTTCCGACTTGCGCTCTCTTTAAAAGCTTTCTTTTAAATATAAATGCAGCCTTTCACATTTTGGTAGTGCATTGTGACTTTGAACAAAAATCTTATTTTTCATATTTAAAGAATTAAGCGGAGAAGATTTTAATATTGCTACACTTTTTAAGGTTAAAAGTTGTACATGGTTATCTAACTACGGTGGTCGGTAGGGGTCAAACGCTCAGCAACTGATGAAACGACATACATTTAGAAAACCGCGCAGCATATATAGAAACGCTGCACATTCAAAAGCAAATGCAAACTACCACAACAAATGTAAAGGCTGAAACGTGCTGCAAAGAAACAAACGCGCTGCAAATAGACAAAACAACTGCATAAGCATCAAACGTGCTGCAAGTACAGAAACAAAACTTAAGTCAAAACACACACAACCAGAAAACAACAGCAAACACAGAAACGCTGCAAGTTTAGCCTTAAAAAAGAGAAAGAGAGAGAGAGAGAGAGAGAGAGAGAGAGAGAAAGTGAGACAAAGAAAGAGAGAGAGAGAGAAAGAGAGAGAGAGAGAGTCTATTCTATTCTATTTAAGTCTATTCTTAAAAATAGAATTAAAGGTTATTCAGGGAGTTATCTGACCTGTGACTCTCATCTTTCTCCATATTTTCTTCGGATGCCTGTATCAGAAGATATGAGTTAGTACACACTCCTAGACTGTGGGGGCAGCATTCCACTCTACAGTGTACAGCCTGCAGGAATATCAGTAGAAGAAGAAGAAGAAATATTGTATTTTCCTGGGTGGATGGCCTTCACTGGATAAAGCCTGTCTAAACGGCACTGATAGCCTGCTAGTACAACGTGGGAGAGGGCTGCTGAAATGTGCGTCAAATCTTTATGTTACATTGCTAAATGTAAAGTTAGTCGTATGAATAATCAGTTGATTAGCGGCTCATAATACAAGGCTTTGACCAAGTTACCTCGACATTAGCAACGCTACATCTGTAACTTGGACGAAGGCAAATGATCGCTACAGTAAGAAAGTCAACTTCTAATCGCTAAATGTACAAACATTATGTTATAGGAGCTTTCAGAACACAAACATCAGGCTAGCATAAAGTGACCAAATCACCGAAAGACACCACTTTGTTTTTGCTTGTTATTCACTCTCTTAAACTGTGTTATTGGGCTTTTAACATACAAAGCCATGTTACTTTTATCGCAAAATAGATTACATTAAGCTAACGTTGATTACCAATTGACATTCAGAAAATATTAAAATGTTTTTAAAATGTTTTCATGTTTATCGGCTATATATCATATGAAACTTATATTCCAAAAACGGTTCTTTGAAAAGCAATGTATTAGCCTTCTGAATGCACAGCATTCTTATGTTATTACATTTATTTACCTAATGTAAAAAACACCAGTGAGTTATGCACATTCATAACCACACTAGCTTGAAGACTTTAGGATTAGTTTAGTGTCTACACTAATCAAACTCATCATAGCTAACTAGATTGTAAATGTAATTCAATATTGGAGCACAGAAAATAAAACCACAGGTTTTTTGTAATGATTAGTTTTTAATGTTCTAGTTAGCAATAGTAAATGCTCTCAGACACCCACCGAAATGTGAAAATATTGTGCTTCCATTTGGTTTTAAAATAAATGAATTCAGTAGGCTACTTGCACTGCTTGACAATTTAAGAAGATAATTTTGACATAATCGTAGTGATTGCAAATTTAAATCATAGTTTTTGACAATGTATTTAGGCTTACTTCTGAGTTGTAGACTCATTGATAAGAAATGTTTACAAAATAAAAGTGAATAATAGATTAGGTAAAAGTATGTTGCAGTTTAAATATTTTAGAAACATCTAACCCTGTGTCTTAATTATGACAAACTCAGATCAACTATCGGACATTTTCAATTGAGGTGATGATGAAATACAAATGATTATACAGTTATGTTCTTCTTTAGACAACTTGTTGGAATCAGACCAGTTGGGTCAACAATGTGTCTTGGTTTTTACATTAAATGATTCAGTTGATTTTTGTTTGATGTTTTGTTTTTAAATAAGTGTTGAACTTAAAACCAAAATGAAAGGTTTTCTATATTTATGTACACTGTAGTTACTGTACAGTGGGTCTACACTACTCCATTACATTATGGTCATTTCTCTTTCCACTGATTATTTCAGCAGGTGCTGTCTAAATTTGTTGACTGGGACTGAGACTTGATTGGGTCTGTGAAATCCGCTTTTCCCCTCTCTGTAAGACATCTCTGGCCATGAATGAAGTTAATATTGTCAGAGAGGGCTGGCTTCATAAAAGAGGTAAGGACCATGAATCACTGTATCTACATGTTTAATGAACTATGAAAGAAATGTTGTGTTATTATATCTGTTGGACTGAGCAACACCATCAACTACTAACTCCAGCTGACAGTGATGTTCTGATTGACTGAGTGTGCAAACTGAATCTTTCTGACCCAGGTGAATATATCAAAACATGGAGGCCAAGGTATTTCATTCTAAAGAGTGATGGTTCCTTCATTGGTTACAAGGAAAAGCCTGATCTCAGTGACCAGACCTCCCCACCTCTCAACAACTTCTCAGTTGCAGGTAAGTCCTGCAGATTGTAAAAACAGAACTTTCAACCAGGTAGGTTTACACATACATGGAAATTGGTATTGGCGTTCTGGTGCAAAAACAATTCTCAGAACTGGCATAAAAGGGTTGTGACTCAGTTGTAGAGTTGGTTGTCTCTTATCTGGAAGGTCGGGGGTTCGATCCCCAGCTCCTGCAGACACATATCGAAGGCACTTAACCCCAAATTGCTCCCACTACGCAGCGGCATGCATATACGGAAGAGGATCTCAGAATCCTGAGATTAAAGTCAGAACCAGAAACATTTTTTTCAGTGGCTTTTATCCTCTTCCATATGTATGAATGCAGTATTATCCCTACCAGTATATTAGGGGGCGCCCTGCCCCCCCATAGAGGTTAATTTGATTAAATGTAATTTTCTATATAGCGCCAGATCCCAAAAGAAGTCATAAGAATACCTTTCCTATAGAACAGGTCTATACCTCGTCCTCTTATTAAACAAACTAAGCAGTCTTATGTTATTTATCTTATTTACACGACAGCATGTCATTTCTGTCTCTACATGGTCGCACGTTTACAATTCTGCTCCGCTCTCTATGTCATTACGCACACACACACAGACACATGCGTGTGCGCACACACAGGTGAGCTTACTCACACCAGCGGACAGAGAGCGTGATTCTGAAAATATGTCGAGTCAACCACCTGAAAAGAAGACAAAAATATGTGTTTTTAAACGCTACTAGGGTGGTGAAGATGGCAACACCGGCTCTCCTGCGAGTAGCGCCGTATCAAGAGGCTCTATAAATGTTCCTCCAGAAGCCCAGAAAGATACACTGCAGTGACTAAAGCGGCACACTTTGTGGATAATTGTCATAAAAAGTTCACTGGGTTTTTCTTAAATCCAAAACCATACTCACTGTCTTTGGATCATTGTGTTTACTTACTGTTTTTTACAGAATGTCAGTTAATGAAGACTGAAAGACCCCGTCCCAACACATTTGTCATCCGTTGCCTGCAGTGGACCACTGTCATTGAACGTACCTTCCATGTGGACAGCAATGAAGAAAGGTAAGAACAATGTAAACCATTGTTATAAGCAAGCGGCCACTTTTCCACTAGGCTTGTGACAAACATGGCCAAATAATTTTAAATGATCCCCCAAATAGAATCTGTAGGCTCTTCGTTTAACAGACTCTTTTATGTTGTTTGAAGGCCTGATAATACTTTGGATTTTTGTTTCTCAGAGAGGAGTGGATGCGAGCAATTCAGTCAGTTGCAAATAGTCTGAAGATGAGGGAACAGGAGGAGGAGGAACCAATGGATGTGTTCGGCTCACCAAGTGAGAGCAGCTTGGAGGAGATGGAGATGGCTATGTCTAAGAGTTGCTCCAAAGTGGTAAGTGGATCAAATGTTGGCCACATGGACAATAGTGAGCTCAAGCTTAGGCTGACAAAACTGCATGAATTCATAAGATAACATTTTGGTAATGTTATATAGTTTCCTTTAGATTATTGAGGGCACTGTGGAGGAAAAATTACATTTTTCAATGCTTCATTTTATTTAGATTTACTGTATAAAATAACTGACTTTGAATTGCCTCTGTATGAAATGTGCTGCACAAATAACCTTACTTTTCATTGCTAATTTATTAATACATTTCTATTCAGGCTAGATAGATAGATAGATAGATAGATAGATAGATAGATAGATACTTAATTTAATTATTTAAATACTTAATTCATCCAGAGGGAAATTGAAGCATCCTGTAGCCACTTGTAAGATCTAACAACACCTGCTGCCCCCATCCCCCTGTATGTACAGTGAGTACGGAAAGTATTCAGACCCCTTTACATTTTTCACTGTTTCATTGCAGCCATTTGCTAAAATCAAAAAAGTTCATTTTATTTCGAATTAATGTACACTCAGCACCCCATCTTGACAGAAATGTAGAAATTTTTGCAAATTTATTAAAAAAAGAAAAACTGAAATATCACATGGTCATAAGTATTCAGACCCTTTGCTCAGTATTGAGTAGAAGCACCCTTTTGAGCTAGTACAGCCATGAGTCTTCTTGGGAATGATGCAACAAGTTTTTCACACCTGGATTTGGGGATCCTCTGCCATTCTTCCTTGCAGATCCTCTCCAGTTCTGTCAGGTTGGATGATGAATGTTGGTGGACAGCCATTTTCAGGTCTCTCCAGAGATGCTCAATTGGATTTAGGTCAGGGCTCTGGCTGGGCCAGTCAAGAATGGTCACAGAGTTGTTCTGAAGCCACTCCTTTGTTATTTTAGCTGTGTGCTTAGGGTCATTGTCTTGTTGGAAGGTGAACCTTCGGCCCAGTCTGAGGTCCTGAGCACTCTGGAAGAGGTTTTCTTCCAGGATATCTCTGTACTTGGCCGCATTCATCTTTCCTTCCATTGCAACCAGTCGTCCTGTCCCTGCAGCTGAAAAACACCCCCATAGCATGATGCTGCCACCACCATGTTTCACTGTTGGGATTGTATTGGGCAGGTGATGAGCAGTGCCTGGTTTTCTCCACACATACCGCTTAGAATTAAAGCCAAAAAGTTCAATCTTGGTCTCATCAGACCAGAGAATCTTCTTTCTCATAATCTGGGAGTCCTTCTTGTGTTTTTTGGCAAACTCTATACAGGCTTTCATATGTCTTGCACTGAGGAGAGGCTTCCGTCGGGCCACTCTGCCATAAAGCCCCGACTGGTGGAGGGCTGCAGTGATAGTTGACTTTGTGGAACTTTCTCCCATCTCCCTACTGCATCGCTGTGAGCTCAGCCACAGTGATCTTTGGGTTCTTCTTTACCTCTCTCACCATGGCTCTTCTCCCACGATTGCTCAGTTTGGCTGGACGGCCAGGTCTAGGAAGAGCTCTGGTCGTCCCAAACTTCTTCCATTTAAGGATTATGGAGGCCACTGTGCTCTTAGGAACCTTGAGTGCTGCAGAAATTCTTTTGTAACCTTGGTCAGATCTGTGCCTTGCCACAATTCTGTCTCTGAGCTCCTTGGGCAGTTCCTTCGACCTCATGATTCTCATTTGCTCTGACATGCACTGTGAGCTGTAAGGTCTTATATAGACAGGTGTGTGCCTTTCCTAATCAAGTCCAATCAGTTTAATTAAACACAGCTGGACTCCAATGAAGGAGCAGAACCATCTCAAGGAGGATCAGAAGAAATGGACAGCATGTGAGTTAAATATGAGTGTCACAGCAAAGGGTCTGAATACTTATGACCATGTGATATTTCAGTTTTTCTTTTTTAATAAATTTGCAAAAATTTCTACATTTCTGTTTTTGTTCTGTCAAGATGGGGTGCTGAGTGTACATTAATGAGAAATAAAATGAACTTTTTTGATTTTAGCAAATGGCTGCAATGAAACAATGAGTGAAAAATGTAAAGGGGTCTGAATACTTTCCGTACCCACTGTATAGAGACTATTTACTATCACAGAAATTAAAACGAAACCCCAACAGAGACTAAACAATAGAAAATTAGACCCATACAGGAAAAAGTATAAAACACTCGGATCAAAATGAAAGTTCGTCCTGTCCATTGCAGGGCAGACCTCTTATACAGGTGCAGAAGCATTTATATGGCAAGTAGCCATGTTAAAGATGAATGGTAAATCGATGAATTAACCCTATTTACCGACAGTCACATGTCCTTTTAAACATTTTAAACCAAAAGAGGGCGTCACCTTTTGCTACTTAGAAACGACTGTTATTACTCCACTACTAAAGGCCCTGACACAACAAGCAGACTGCAAAGTACTAGGTACGATGAAGGCTGCCTGTGCGCCTCATGTCGCCTCACGTCACCACTAGAACAAACAGCAAAGTACGGAAGCGCATTGAATTCACCAAAGAAATTCAATAAATTAGACACATAAAGATCTCATAATTATGAGATCAGGATCTCTCCAGATATGAAATAAGCTCTTGTAACTATGAGATAAACATCAGCTGATGTTTCAGAAGGATGGACAGTGCTGTATTGTGTGTGGGTGTGCGGTTAGGCTATGTGTGTGCAGCACTGAGACAAATATAAACTCTCCACTTAGATGTGTTTCTTAGCGTGCTTCTGGTTGTTGTTAAAGTTTCTAGTTTTTAATATACAGAACAGTGAAGGTGACGAGCGCACTGAATGCATGTTGAAGCAGTTTGAACGGCATCAGTCTGCATCTACGATCTTTTCTAACATGAGTTATGTTATGTAACTGTACCGTCCCCAACTCCCTCTGAAGCTCATGTCACCGTAACACCGGACGCTCCAGCAGACGCAGAACAGGCGCCACTTTCAAAGAGCCTTTCTCTCATTTTGTCTAATAAATACATTTGTAGAACACGGCGATACATTGTTTCTTAAATAAACTTTATGGAGAGGAGTTTAACAGAGAAGCTGGGTGGGGCGTCTGAGTAGGAGGTGCTGATCTCATTATCATGTGGTAATTAATTATGACATCTCATCTCGTCATTGAGATCTCACGAGATAATGTTTCTAATTTTCTTTTCTTTGGTGAATTAAATGCGCTTCTGGTGTCAAAGACTACAGCTGACGGCCAACCAACACCCGTCGTTATGATACGAGAAGAACATTTTCACACCGCTGTCGGTCACCACAGAACAGAAGAGGCAGAGGCTAAAAAGAAAGAGAAACTGCACTAATGAGTGAAAGCATGGATACTACAGCGGCATGCTCAAGGGGCTTTCCTGAACCTGTGTCAAGAGCTGGAGAGAAATGAAACCTCCCAACAGCCAATCAGAGACATTCCTCTCACCGACCACTGATTCAACATGTCGAATCAGCCAAAAAACGGCAGACGGGGGCCGACGTTTAGCGACAGAGCAGGACACACCGCAAGAACGAGGGCGATGCCCGCTCACCGACATTCCAACTAGGACCAACGGCCGACGATCTCCTCAAAAGAAGCCGTACGGAGAAAATTAAGCTGTCATCAGAGAGTGTTTTCTGCAGCTTGACTTATTGTGAATAGACTGTTCACAGGACTCAGCCCTGATCACTTAGATGTACTCATCTTTCAAATAAAAAAAAAAAAAACGACTAGGTCCTAAATATATGATGTTGAGTAGAGTATTTTATGCGCTCACGACTCACGTGTAGAAATGCTAATTTGCCTACTAAACTACTAAACAGAAGAATGAAGTGTGTTGTGAAGAGGCTCAAATGGTTTTATTTCACGTGAATACATAATTTTTATTTCACTTGAATGAACATTTATAGCAGGAAGAACAGTGCTTTTCTTTCTTTCATTCTGTCTATTAATGAAATTCTCTCACTGAATTCCATTTCAGTATATAATGCTTTATTGACATCTTTCTCTCTCTCCCCCTCTCTCTCTCTCTCTCTCTCTCTCTGTTGTTGGTCTGTCTGCCAGTCTCTCAAGTAGCCTTGAGCATTCCTCCACTGTTACATTCTGCTTCAATGACCTGTACAGTAAAGACACCTGTCCCTTATAGGGGGGATATAAGATAATCCCCCTTCATTTACATCCAACAAACATTTATCATTGTCAACACACCGTTATCTTCTACAACATGACATTTCTGTTACATTCACTTTATTTGAAGAACTGGTGGATTCATTGAATCGCTCAACTCATGAACTTTACTCTCTGCAAGAAATCAATGACTATTTAATCACTTAATTCACTACTGGGAGCTTTTGAGAACAGAATTGATGTATAGTAGGATATTATGCAAATTTACAGTTTTAAGCTGCTCCACGGCCATTGTGTCCCTGAAGGCTACATTATATGGGACAATTGCAGTCGAAAGAAAATCTCATCACACTCCAAATTAGTTTCTCTTTCTATACAGACATTTTAAATCATTTCAAATCCTCAGCCCTCATGCTCTCTCACACCTCTGCCTTGTGTTCATTACAGACAATGAGTGACTTTGAGTACCTGAAGTTGCTTGGCAAAGGGACATTTGGGAAAGTGATTCTGGTCAAAGAGAAGTCCACTGGAGTACATTATGCCATGAAAATACTGCGCAAAGAAGTCATAATAGCAAAGGTAAGTAAAAGGTGTGTTTGTTTCAGTTTCATTCATTAACCCTACCATACCATCATTTCATTCAGTACCCCCCTTTTCAGACTGCTTTTTTCAAGCTCAGCCTTAATTACGTCTTGGTTCATTTAATATATATTATGTTGATTCTGCAACTGCGTTATATTTGTGTCCCAGTCTGTGAATCATTGTATCATTGTATTTCTGCTGAAGCTTCACATACACACACTCAGACATGCACACACACACACAGAAGTCACTACTGCCCTGGCTCAGTTGATCCAGTCTGGCCTCCTCTCTTACAACCTCCAAAGACCAAGACAGTACAGAGTGGGGGTCACTTTGTCCCCACATTATACCTCTGCAACAGTCACATTGAAGGTGAAATGTCACAGGGGCATAGATATCACGATTTGAAACGGCCGTCTAAATGGAGTTAGTGTGAGTGAGAAGGAGGCTGCTAACATTAGCTAAGTGCTTTTCTTAGAGCTCAGCTGGTTTTAACAGGAGCTGAATCAATATAAACTGTAGGGACTCCTCACCTCAAAAACAAATGCACTTGGTAATTAGACGTATAGAAAATCTAATAAACCAGTTCCAGGTTTAAAATCTTTTTCTTTCTGTTTTTCTGATCTTTGTAGTGTTCACTTTTGGTGCTTTGCAATGGGATGTTGGCATGTATGCCTTTGTGTTCTTCATATTTCGAGCAGAAAAGTACTGACTTAATGGGTGTTGCTGCTATTTTTTTCTACAGATTGGCAGTTAAATCATCAGTCAAAATTCTAACTTGGTATATCCTTCTCATCGATTTATATTTAGATTATTATAAAGGCCAAGTTACTAAATTTTTGTGATTGAAATCATCAAAATGTTCCAGCAACACTTGTAGTATGAAGATGAACTTTATTAACAAATTAGACCGACGCGTTTCGGCTCGTGGCGTTCATCTGGGTCATCCTGTTAGTGAAATCGTATCAGATGGGGTTTTTAAGTGGAGTGTATTGAGCTTTTACTGTTGCAAAGCTATTTGCAAATGGTTAAAACAGATGGCTAAATAGATCTAAAAGTGCAACACAGATCTGTACACAGCTCCAAAAAAACATATGCAGATTCACAAATACATACAAAGTCTGATAATATGAAGAGTCATTTGTAAATTGACATAAACTGAAGCCTGAAAAGTTCAAGTGTTTTTGCTCTAAGATCTGAAAATGCAATGGAGTCATCAGTTACACTTGAGGATCTGTTTACATATCGGCAAATATTTTTTTTACAATGGCTCCATATGAGAGTTCTTTATTGAAATGTCTTAATACAACTCCATTTCCGATAAAGTTGGGATGCTGTGTAAAATTTAAATATTAACAGAATGTGGGGATTTTGTTTTTTTCAAATCTATTGAAAATCAAAAAAAATGTATGGTGACAACATATTTAAAAAAAAAAATGGCTGAAAAAGTTGTGAAATGCTTAAAAGACACCTGATGGGACCACCCACAACTAATGAAGTTAACTGGCAAAGGGTTCAAAACGTGATGGGGTATAAAAAGAGCATCCCAGAGAGGCTGAGTCCTCCTGAAGGAAAGATAAGGATAGGATCACCAGTCTGTGAAAGACTGTGTTGGTAAATAGTCAAACACTGTAATAATACTATTTTATAACATTAAACATCAAAGATTGAATTGCCTACAGTACATAACATCAATAAAATATTCAGAAGATCATAACAATCTGAAGAAATCTCTGTATGCAGTGGACAAGGTGAAAAAAACAATATAAGGTGGGCATGCTTTTTCAGACACTCAGACTGAAGAACAGATTCTGTGTTGGCACATCACTTCCATTGTCTTTCAACAAAGTGCATCACTGAATTCACAGATGTGAGCTTAAACTCTACTTTGTGAGGGAAACGGAACCAGAACCTGAAATGCTGCCCCCTTCTCTTGGTCCAAGCTCATTTAAATGGATTGAGGCAAAGTGGAAAACTGAGGTCTGACGAGTTACAATTTGACTTTTTGTTAAGTAATCGTGGACACTCTTATCTTGGCTAGAGAGTTTTCAATGCACAGTTCAAAAGACAAGCAATCCATGGGTTGATAAGTGCACATTGCATGAGTAACCTGCACTTATGTTAAGTCTCCATCAATGCTGAACCATATATACAGGTTTTGGAAAAGCATATGCTGCCAAATAGACAATTGTTATTGTAACATGCCTAAGGCACACCTGTACAGTAAGTATGCTGTCTAATCAGCATCTTTATATACTACACCTGTCAGGTTGATGGATTATCTTGGCAAAGGAGAAGTGCTCACTAACACAGATTTTAAAAAGTTGAGAGGAATATGCCTTTTGTGTGTGACCATGCTTGATCATTCATCAATCAATTTTAGCGTCGACTCATAACAAGTGTTATCTCAAGACACTTTACAAAATTGGGTAAAAGACCTTACTCATTGTTATGATACAGAAAGCAGGTAAAAGACCTTACTCATTGTTATGATACAGAAAGCAGGTAAAAGACCTTACTCATTGTTATGATACAAAAAGCAGGTAAAAGACCTTACTCATTGTTATGTTACAAAGACCCAGCCTATCCATCATGAGCACTTTAGCAAAGCAGCAAAAGTTATTAGAATGCTAATGATCCACAGAGGCTAATATTTCTAGCTTTGTTCCCCAGTTAGTTGAAGCTGAAGGCTTCTAAACTAAGTACAGTTGTCTTTTGATCAGGCTTGGTTTACAATGACCTGAATGACTGAGAACGTACACAGACTTTGAGAAAATATCATCATATTATACACAGCACAATTTATATTAAGAAATCCATTAAAGATGGAGGTCAAACACAACACAAACCTGATTCTGTTGCCCCGTAATACGTTTAACAATAGGTATAGAGATGAAGAAGGTTGTGAAAGGATGTATTTCTTATTAATTTACATATTTATTTTCTCAATAATGAACTGTGGGATATTTGTGTTATATTAAAAAAAGAGGAGGTAGGAATAAATAAGTCAATGTACAAAGTAAACTGGATCCTACTCTTTTTTTCAACTTGTACTGTTTGTTATGTTGAATGTGATAGCTGATATTTTTTGGTTTAATTTTCACATTTTATTGCTTTTGTCATTTATTTGTTATCTACTGTTTTATGAACATGTTTGAAATAAACCCATCAACCAACCAATCAATATTCTCACCGTTGTTAGCGAAGCATTTCTTTTTTACGTTACTTGTTTTTGTTGTATCCTTGCAGGAGGAGGTGGCCCACACAGTCACAGAGAGCAGAGTGTTACAAAACACACGACATCCCTTTCTCACGGTGAGAATGTTTTATTACTCTTTTTTTTTTTTTTTTTAGAAAAATCAATCACTTATTAGTATTTCAGTGCAGGAGTGTTGCTGATAAATAATATGCTGTTTCAGTTTCCATTGATCATTCCACACTGACATTGTAATGATCTTTGTCTCTGTGATATGAAACAAATTTAAAAAGTTATATCAGATTATTGCAGTGTTTTAATGTACATGCGTATATACAACCAACATTTGAATTATACACTCAAATATTTTATTATTTCGGGCTTTAAAGGGATACTTCGTCCATTTGCATGAAGCTTTGTATCATTAGAAACCTGGTAGTATTTTTGAATGGTCGTGAATCCCGCCCTCATTTTCCCCTGAGATGGGAAATCTTTGTATTTCTAAGTCTGAAAAGGAGCTTCAAGTGGAAGCTGTTGCAGTTAGCGGGGTGAAACTACAACGCTAGTTCCAGTTGCCAGGGCAGCTGCTGTTTCTGCACTATTCCAGCCTTGCAAAGTTTTTTTAGCCTATACAAGTAGCCTATATGTTAAGCTGAGATATCATTTCGTATGACATTATTTAGTTTTGTTTATGCAATTGAAAGAATGGCAAACAATATGAAAATGTAAACAAATCCAGATTGTGATTAATTTTCTGTGACACATGTTCATACAGTGAGTATTATATGTTTTTTTTGGGTGATTGTTATTGTTTTAAGAGGGGTCAGGACAGTTTGATTGACTATCGCACTTGCCTGAGAGAGAGAGAAAGAGAGAGTCGGACTGACAGACAAATAAATCTTTAAAAATGAATGAAAAAGAGAGCAGCTTTTTCCCAACTGAGCCTTCGGGGGATCCATGCAACACAACAATACTCCTGTTTTCAAAAGTGTATTTATTTATTTATTTATTTATTTTTAAACAATGAATTCATAATTAAGGATAATTAACAATAAATATTACAAACTGGGCCTCCAATCCCTGTAAGTGGGCATGTTCTAGTGGGCATTATGCCACAGTTACTGCAGTAGTGTTTTATGTGTGTCTACATATTACAGGCAGGTGACACCAGTGTTGTAGTCGAGTCACCAAACTTCAAGACTGAGTCGAGTCTCCAGTTCCTAGTGTCCGAGTCGTGTCAGAGTAAACCAAAATCAATCCCCAAATGAGTCCCCATTACCTCAGTCTGAATCTTATTGGAGTCAAAGTACATGTCCTTAAGATGAGCCAAGTTTCAGTTCTCTTTAGAACATAAATGTGTTTCTGCTTCTAATCTGAGTTTACCATCTCAGTCTGAGAGGGTGTGATATTATTATAATTATTATTCATAATGTATTAATTTAAATGATCACAGAAGCTGTTTACAGAACCTGTAAATGGTTCCATGTGTGCAGTAATGTCACTACATTTAAGCAGCACAGCAAAAAACTGTTTGAACATTTTATAATTAGACAGGACAGAGGAAACTCTCCAGAGAGGACTGATTCAAAGTTATCATCTAAAGTAAAATGTTGAACCCAGCTCTGATGGCGCTCAGGATCTTTAAGGAGGAGTGCTATTTCACTCTAAACTATTTCATTGTATGAACCTCCACAAACTGTATGGGACCTTTTGGATGTGTAGAAAACACATTTCAGTCCTTGTCATCTGTTCACAAGTCCTGAAAATCAGGGCTGGAGTTGACTCCTGGACTCGAGTACTACAACACTGCTTAAGACACAGACTCTGGATGCATCAAACTGTATGTGTGAGACAAAATAGCAATTCACAGTAGATCAACAGATGGCAAACACTCTTTTTGAATCATCAATCCTGGCACTAAACTATGTTTGTTCATTGCCTGCTTTCTGTTTTCTATGTTTGCCTCTTTGACTGATTATGTGAGTCATGACATCTAGCCCAACTATTTTCTTTAGTAGATTTATTGTGCTAGCAAACAGTATTCAGTTCAAAGTACTCCTTAACCTTAACCACTGTCATTGTACATGGTTTTATTTAGCTTTTTTTAGCTGAAAACAAAACCATCAGTATCATTTTGAAGACATCTGAGGCTCATTAAAAGGACATTGATGATAATTTTCCCCTCCTGATTCATCGGATCTCACCTTTTTATTTTTCATTCAGGGCTTCATTGTATTTTGTTGTATTTATTTTTCTTCTATTTGACCATTTGATTTCCTCAGACTCTGAAGTATGCCTTCCAGACTCACGATCGACTCTGTTTTGTAATGGAATACGCCAACGGTGGTGAGGTGAGACCTGAAATATACACACAACTCCAAAACAGATCCAGTCACCAAGTGTTTACTCTGCTCTCGTCTTTTCAAGCTCTTCTTCCACTTGTCACGTGAACGAGTGTTCACAGAAGACCGGGCACGCTTCTACGGTGCTGAGATTGTGTCAGCGCTCGAGTATCTCCATTCACGTGACGTTGTTTATCGTGATCTGAAGGTAATTACTCGTTGTGTCAGTAAGTCATCAAATAATAAGAATGCTACAGTTTACATCAAAGCATCAGCAAATGTCATGAACTGTTCTTGGTACTGTCAGGCCTTTTTTATATATATATATATATATATATATATATATATATATATATGTGTGTGTAGTATCATATCAGTTTTTATTTGACTTTTCTGGAGTGTGCAATACGAGCATTATTCAAGTAATCTTAAACTAAAGTGATGTCTGGTCTCACAATGTGAAGCATTATAATGCATGATGTTTCAACACTTATGAACTATTGAAAATACAATTACCTCGACTAGCTCACAAAAGTAAGATTAATTGGTGTGTTGATTACACACAAACAGATTGGCATTTTGATAGCAGCCTCTACTATTAGTTTATGGCTGTGTGTGGTTAAAGGTTCATGCTGACATGTTGTATGAAGAGAAAATAGAAAATCTTAAGTTTGTATGCTAGTTACTTCTCAGATTCAGATTTATAATGCAAAATAGGATGGATACACTATTTGTCAAAATATCTTTATTATATGCCCTGAGAATTCACAAGGTATCCAGCTACATGTATTTAAATAAATCAATTAAAACAATTTCTATTACTCAAGTATGATTAGCTCCAGATGTAGCAGTGACAGCAAAACGAGGGACACATTAATGCATCAAAAATAAATAATGATAGAACTAATATTCTTTAAAAGTAACTATTTTTCCTTTGTTACTCCTGTGTTGTTACTTTAGGCTACTAAAGGTTATTCCACTGTCCTATTTAGTATCAAAACAAGGTCCCCATTTCTCATGATCTAATCTCATAATGCTTCATTTGAATGTTAAATTGGCTACATTTTACTTTTGGGGGGGAACCTCCCTCATAGACCCTACCTTCATTTACTTTTAAGTTATATTGGCATATAATCCATCTCCATCTTGAACTTTGAAAAAATAAATAAATGTCTGTTGGATTCCTTAGAAAGAAAACACCAATTATTGTTATTTTTTATTGAGAATTTTCTATCTATCTATCTATCTATCTATCTACCTATCTATCAATCAATCAATCAATCAATTTTTATTTGTATAGCGTCAACTCATAACAAGTGTTATCTCGAGACACTTTACAAAGAGCAGGTAAAAGAGCTTACTCATTGTTATGTTACAAAAAGAAAACTAACATTACTCTAAGTAGCATTTAAAAGGAGTACTATTTTCTTTTTTTTCTAATATCATCACTAAGTACTATCATTGATAATTGAGTAATATTTGAGTAATGTTCTGTATTTTTACTTGAGTACAGAAATTGTATTATTCCTTCCCCCATTGATGACAAGAGGTCCAACCACACAAATATATGAAGAGACCATTATTCTACATCATTAAAGCTGCAATGAAAAAGGCTTCAACACACCCTCATAATAGCTTCATAATAGTTTGGTTTAGATTGGTCTTAGTACCATATGGTAGAAAGAGATGTCAAGTAAGTATTCTGAATGTATGTGTAAATAATTATTGTTGCCCAACTGTAAAGTGAGAAATCCTTTAAATCGCACAATTGCTTTACTATATGTGAATATAGAAAAGGTGTAGGAATTCTATATAGAAAAGAAACACAAGTGGTAATAGAAGTACACCTGTTGAGATTGTACAGATGTTCCTAGTACACACAAATATTTACAATATGTCAGCTTGGAGCATTGTGGGTATGTATCAACCCTTTGTCTATCTACCAAAGCAGTGGGAGGAGTCGCCCTCATTTCAATCTCCTGAATTAGGCCAGATGCTGTGGCCCAAACATTACTGTCTTCATTAACTTAGGTGAAGAGTGCAGGCAATTGTCAAGTTACCCTGAGAGTGACCTCTGCTAGATCAAACTGCAGACTACTTCAGACAGCCTTGTGCGCTGATGGACTACATTTTGAATTTGAACGGCTCATTAGAGTTCAAATGTGAACTGTCTCCTACATGTTTGAATGAATGTTCCTATGTCAAATAAAAAATGACAGCCCTAAGTCCAGATCATATTGTATAACTATCAATCCAAAAACTTCTATGAAGTGCAAAAATAATAATTATTGCTAATAGTGAAACACAGTTCAGTGATTACTTTTTACTGAGATTCATGTCTTACCAATGGATATACAATGTGGTGTTGTGGCGTTTTTCTACCAAGAATAAGTGAAGAAATGCAAAACAAGAACAAGCTCTCCCAGCTGAACGTGCCTGAGTCCACCTGCAGGTGGATCACAGACTTCCTGTCTGATCAGCACTGGCTCCCCTCAAGGCTGCGTTCTTTCTCCTCTTCTCCCTGTACACCAACAGCTGTACCACCAGTCATTAGTCTGTCAAGAGACGACACCACCCTCATTGGACTCATCTCTGGTGGGGATGAGTCTGCCTACAGGTGGGAGGCTGACCATCTGGTGACCTGCTGCGGCGAAAACAATCTAGAGCTTAACGCTCTGAAGACAATGGAGATGGTTGTGGACTTTAGGAAAACTGAGGCTGCCCCATCACCATCGATGAATCCACGGTGTCTACTGTGGAGTCTTTCCGCTTCCTGGGGACCATCATCACCCAGGACCGCAAGTGGGAGCTGAACATCACCTCCCTCATCAAGAAAGGACAGCAGAGGATGTACTTCCTGCTGCAGCTGAAGAAGTTCACTTCTACACTGCCATCATCGAGTCCATCCTCTCCTCCTCCATCACAGTCTGGTACGCTGCAGCCACAGCAAAGGACAAGTGCAGGCTGCAGCGCAGCCACAAGAACAGAGTCTTCCCCTCTGCTGTCAGCCTGATGAACAATGTCCCTGCCCCCCTCCTCCCACATAACCCAGACTCTCATCAGCCCCACAGTCAATAAAACATCAAAGTAATGTGAATGTGTTAACGCAAATACAAATTCCTTGTATGTGTAAATGTACTTTGCAATAAAAACAGATTCCGATTCTGATTTTTATTTATTTTATTTTTATTTTTATAAAGTGTCTGCAGCCAGATGTTGTACCTCTCTGGTATAACATTAAAATGACAATAAAGGAATCTTGAATCTTGTTGAATTTTCATACTCATTTTTTCAGGGAGCAAATCCAGCAGAAAAAGTTGCAATTTGACTGATAATAGGTGTAGGCCAGTGTACAGTACTTTAGTGTGTACAGCAAAAAGTAAATCTCTGCACATGGTTAAGGAACACCTGACTATTAAGTCTTCATCTCATGATCAAAGGATCCATTATGTACATTTGTTAAAAACCTTATCAATCCTGAACTCATCTATTGATCCATGATAATTAGTCTTACATTTAATGTGTATGTTATTTTATTGTCTTTCAGCTTGAGAATTTGATGCTGGACAAGGATGGCCATATCAAAATCACAGATTTTGGTCTTTGTAAAGAGGGGATTACCCCTGATGCCACCATGAAAACATTCTGTGGAACTCCTGAGTATCTGGCACCTGAGGTAAGGCACAAGCAGATTTTTTCCCTCCCATGAACCCCAAAGTGTGTTTTTGACCTAATTTAGTGCTTTGCTTGATTCCATCCATTTGTCCATTGTCTTCCACTTGTCTTGGGCCGGGACACCGCCGCAGGAATGGTAAATGGGCTTGAGCTTGTATAGCACTTTCCTTCTGACTACTCAATGCACTTTTACACTGCAGGTCCTGATTATACTGATGGCTGAGGTTTCTATGTAAAGTGACCATCAGCAGTAACTAATCCCATTCATACACCACTGACCAAGCAGCGGGAGCAACTTGGGGTTAAACCTCTTGCCCAAGGCCACATTGGACATGTTGCTGCAGGATCTGGGGAGTAAACTCCTGACCTGCTTAAAAGACGACCCACTCAACCGAGTCACAGCCGCAGGAAGCTAAGCTGACCCAAACATCCCTCTCCCCAACGACATTGTTACAATTCCTCCTGAGGTCTTCCCAGAATTGTCAGGATCTGTTTGTCTTTACTACTTGAATGTGGTGTTTCTACAAATTGAAATTAAGATGGGACAAAGATGCCGGTACATTACTGGTTTGACAATGTAAGATAGTGTTCCAAGTCAAGCTAAAATGGATTGAAGAAGTCCATCTGGGAAATCATTTGAAGGTTTTTTATGACTCTGAAAATAGAGGAGTCAAAGCAGAAACCTGAACATAGTCCGTGCTAGAGAATGTGGAATGTGTGGTAATATGTGTACTGGTGATTTTCATATTTTTCATGAATGTCCCAAATTTCTTCTTACTGGGTAGATATATTATTATTATTATTAATAATAATAATAATAATAATAATAATAATAGAAAAGCAATTGCCAGGAAATGTTCAAATACAGAATTCCTTAAAAGTCATGGAATGGGAACAATAATTCAGAATTGTTTCAAAATGAAACGGCTATTTATTCATAAACAAGACTCCTCCTCCATTGTTCAGAAATCTTCATTTGGCTATGTCCGTATCTCAGGTCCTAGAAGATAATGACTACGGCCGGTCTGTGGACTGGTGGGGTCTGGGTGTGGTCATGTATGAGATGATGTGCGGCCGTCTGCCTTTCTACAACCAGGATCATGAACGATTGTTTGAGCTCATCCTTATGGAGGAGATTCGCTTCCCCAGGAACCTGATGCCCGAGGCCAAGTCCCTACTGGCTGGCCTCCTCAAGAAGGACCCTAAGCAGAGGTATCTGAGAGGACTGATCTTTCATTTGTTGCTTTTGGAAATGTCCTTCATCTGAACACTCATGAGCTCTTGTTCTGACTGACAGGTTAGGTGGAGGTCCCAATGATGCCAAAGAAGTAATGAATCACAAATTCTTTATCACCATCAACTGGCAGGATGTCGTACAGAGGAAGGTAAGACGTCATGAGGCAAATAAAAGGGAAACAGGGTTTGGTCACTATCACACATTTTATCATGCCTGACTTTTTTGAAATACCAACTGCATCTTTTGTCTCCAGCAGCTCATAATAACATCTATACCTATTGAGAAATGCAGAAAGGGTTGTGAACTGTGCTGCTGGAAATAAGAGACAGAATAACAAAAGAGTTTATTTTTGTATTTTAGATAAAAATGTATGGGGCCCAGATGTAAGTCCTGTGACGTGACTGGCTTATGTGCACATTGCAGTTGCATCATTTTATGGAGCCCTATTTGCTATTCTAAACATAAATCTACCAACACACGTTGTTCAACACACCTTGGTTGATCTCTACACTGCGTGCCCAATTATTAGGCAAATGGTATTCTTCAGGATAAATTTTATTTTTGAAAAAACAAAATGCTGGTAGTCAATCCAAAGTGTTATTGAACCTGGAACCTGAATGTTTAACAAAGGAAAAGTGAGTTTTGTTGAGTTTAAGTGAGTTTATATTTGGCTGTGCAGAATTATTAGGCAACTAAAATACATGAGTAATATTTCCCAACCTACTCATTCATTCTCATTTTCCAGAGTAAAGCCAACAAATAAGTATATCCTTATCCTCAATATCCTATAATCACATTTCTTCTGCATGGAGTCAGCCCGCTTCATGATCTTTTCACCATCAACCTTCACTGAAGCACACAACCTTCTAAAAGCTCTTCAAAGAGGTGTGTTGTCTTTACTCTAAATCTGATGTTTGAGAAGGGCCTTCAAGTCCTTCAAGGGGATAAAAGTCAGGTGGAAATGGGGGCCAGTTGGTAAATCTATCATTTTGAGGCTTTTGCTGGCTAACCAAGCAGTGGAGTAGTTGGATGCGTGTGATGCAGCTTTGTCCTGCGTACAGGTCTTCCTGTAACGTTGCTTGAAGAAAGTATTTTCCAGGAACCAGCAGTAAGTTTGGGACTTTATTTCCAGTCTGTTTTTAACTTAAAAAGGTCCAACTAGCTCATCCTTAATTAATGATGATAGCAGCCCATACCAGTACCCCTCCTCCAGCTTTCGGGTACTCAAAGTGGTGCATTGGTGATCCAGCCACAGGCCCATCCATCTGGTCTATCAAGAGCCCCTCTCATTTCATCTTTTCATAAAAGCTTTAACAAATCTGTCTTCAGATATTTCTAGGCCCAGTTTTGATGCTTAACTTCTGAATCTTATGCAGTGGTGGTTGTTTTTCAGCCTTCTTTACCCTCGCCATGCCTCTGAGCACGACTTGACACCTTGTACTTATGGACACTGCGGACAGGTTACGGTTCTGATATAAGGTGGAACTGAAGGATAATGGGTACCTGGTAGCTTTACACTTAATTATTCTTAATTCTATTGCATTTCATATGTGCCTTTTGTTCTCCACGTGTTTTTTTGCAACCCTGTTGACTATTTGCAACAAAAGTTTTGATTATCAGATGGTCACGTTTCAAAAGTTAAGATATTTGTGTTGCATCCATCAAAGGCATTTTAACATTTGAACTTAAACAAATGATTTGGCCACTTTTACCTGAAATTATGAATCTGCCTAATAATTCTGCACACATTGATACAAGGTTTTAATCACTTTAGACCACAACCTTCCTCATAACAACAAAAACACATCAGCTAAAGATGATTTAATCCAATAGGCATTCAAGTCAGAAAGTGTTCACTGAAGTAATGAAGGTCAAAATACTGTGTTGCCTAATAATTATGCACCCAGTGTAGATACTTATTTAATGCTATGATGAGAATTCATTTCTTGCTCTTAATATAATGTTTGAATGCTTCTTGGATGCACACCAAGAAGCTCCAATTTGATAATTTATTTATGTGTGAAAAGTTGGCTTTAAACATCACTTATCAATAAATTCTTCAAACGGGAGCTTCTTCTACTATGTACTAACTAGCCATGTACAGTATGGCATTATGGACCTTTTCCTACATAAAGTAAATGTATAAATCCTGTTTATTCTGTTGTATAGCCAGTTTATTAACATTATTCCCATGTCAGCTCACCCCTGTCTTTAGACCACAAGTGACCTCAGAGACAGACACCCGTTACTTTGATGAGGAGTTCACAGCCCAGACTATTACTCTTACTCCTCCAGACAAGTGTAAGTATCCTCTGACTGCTAGACTTTTAGGTCACTGTGCACTGTGCCAGTATTTGACTAAATCCTGGTGTCTTGTTCTTACAGATAATAGGTTGGACTGCGAGGACCCAGGCCAGCAAGCTCATTTCCCCCAGTTCTCTTATTCTGCTAGCATAAGAGAGTGAAAGCTGCTCTGCCCCATAGACCCACACCAAAACACACAAACAAAAGGATCCCTTTCATCTTTAAAATGCCCTTTACCTCTATCCTGGACTAAGTTTTAGTCCCATCAGTTTCTAAGTGCCTGGACTTTGGGCCATATGGTTCTAGAAAAGCCTTCTTTTGTCTACACTACATACAAAGCCAGGCCACACTGAATCGAACTGGAGTACCTTTCATATTAATGGCTCAGCACAACGTGAGAATATCCAGAATCCAGAATCTGTCAGGAGTCCATAGCACCTTCGGTGGCCTTTAAAAAGCTTCCACAGATAATCTTAAACACTATCCTTTTATGTCTTATGAGAAACCTTAACAGTTCACGATTGTTCCAAGTGCTGTTCTTCAAATCTATGAACTAGCTGTTACCAAGGATGACAGGTTTATCTATGAGGGAGGAAGAAGCATGAAGTTGGTGGGGGGGGGGTTTGCTTGTTTTTTTTGCTAGGTGTGTATGTGGATATTCTTGTTTTTGTTTTTTGGTTGTTTTTGTTTTTTTAGAAAATAGTGGCAAGATATCCAACCTGTATGTCTATATTCAGGCCGAAGGGCCAGTGACAGCATGAGCTTTGGTGTGTGTGCCTTTAGAAAACAATTTCCAAGTATACATCAGCAAAAAGAGCTGAATTCTGATGACACATGATGATCAAACTGTCCTGTTTCAAATCAAATCAATTTAATGAAAACAAAAACACATTTTGTTTTGTTTCATCTATGAATGTGATCCTCTTTAATAAATCTTTCAAGTGTAACAAGTGACTTATAATGAAAAAAATATTCCAACAGATATTTAATCTCCATGGGGAGAAGAATACACCATACCCCAATATCCATTTGAAGTCTAAGTCATAATTATGTGTACCTCTCGTGATCAGATAGTTGATAATCAAGTCAACACTTGTCAGTTTAGAATATTTTTTATCAAATTTATTGTTCTTGTTTTTCAACTTTTTTGTTAAATGAAAATAAATGTTAGCATCCCCAAAGTAAAGAACCACTAAACCATGTTATTATTCACACTTTGATGTTGCATAGGCACTACTGTTGAAACAGGGATTACCTGCCTAGAACCAAACAGAAATCAACGCTTGTCAGGACAATTCCTATTTAGAGTTATAACATTTGTTAGCCTTAAAGGTTTTTTAATTTCAAATTCATTCAACTTTGATGCATTTTTCACACATTGCTAAGAATGTAGACGTTTGCCTAATAACTCACCTTCTCACATTTACCTGCTGGATACTGTACAAGTTAATTATAGAGAAATAGCCGACCTTGGATTTCCGTTATTGACCAATGAGAATCAAATATTCAATATATATTCAAGCCTGTAATAAGATGTCAAATCTTCCTGGCTTTTGTTTATCTGTCATCTTTTGCTGCTTTGTTTATTGTTCTGTTTGCTACCTCAGGACATCCAAACTGCTGCATTTCACTCTTTTCTGAGGTGCTTAAATATCTTCAAGGGAGGAGCATGAACATGGTCTATCTTGAGATAGTTTGAGTGCAATTGTGACATTCAAGGATGCGCTTTTATTATTTTGGATTCTCTTCTATGCACTGCACTGTTTAAATGAAAAGCTGGTGCAGACAACCTGCTCAAGTTTTTATTCGTCACAAAGCCTTCTACCACTTGTAGTGTTTTAAAAATCATTTCTGTTTTTTGTGTGTCATTGTATTAGTTCTTAACCTATTTTCTTCCCTCCATGCTTCTTGAACCTCCATCACATTCATAAATTAAGGAAACTCATAATTGTTTAACTGACTTTCACCTTTAATATTAATTTCAAACAATTTGTTTCTATTTGTCTATGAATGTAATTATGAAAGACAATGATCAATAAATGTCTTATTTTGAACTGTCTTGTTGACTCTTTCATCCTTCTACTCTGGGTGCCTTCTTTGTGCTGAAACAGCATGAGGCAGATGTTACCAGCAGCCAATCTGGGATCACAGAACTAGTCTCTTGGCTCCTTTTATGACAGTTGTCTCTCTAAAGCTACTGTTAACTATGACCACACACTGATAGCTACACACACATCTACCTTTTAAGAATGCATAAATGCAGAGTTGAAGTCTCATTGGTCACTGTCCTTTTACATAATATTCTAATTATCGTCACATAAATGTGCAGAGCCAGAATAAGTGCAGTAAGTCACGACTTTGCTTCAACTGAGTATGATGTCTTTCCAACAGCTTTAAACCTTTTGATCTGCAGTCACATGTAAAGACACAAAGAAGGATGTATGAGTTTGATCTCTGTCAATTAATACAAGAGACATTTTCTTCATGTTTATTTGGATTAGGAATGTGAACAGTGTCAGAGAATGAACAGTATGTTGAACATTTAACTACAGTCCTAAACTCCTATAGATAAAGGTTATAAAACTCAAATATTCTATAGAATTCTGACCTGATTACATCCAATGTATTTGATGTTTGTCAAACAGAACACACACATGTAAAAAACCTTCCAAGTTCTATCATGTCTGAAGGATGTCATTAAGTAATGTAAGGAGGAAACACTTTTTTGTTACAGAGGGTAGAGCTTGTGATGTACTCAGCACCCCATCATGAACGTGCTGCCGGTGAGTAACCACGCCTCCACCCACACACCTCACGCTGCCACACACATTCATTGACTCAAACGTTGCGTTCTTTAGGAGTATAGGCCTACGGCAGAAAATGATTGCATCGAATGGTCAGCTGACACTACATGTGTAGGCTAAGACATGAAAAGAGCAGTGGAAACGGTGGCCTTCTATAGGAAGTGACCTCATATAAGTCTTTGTAATAGACTATACTTCAAATACAAACCAGCAGAAAACGGACAAGCTCTAAACAAATGATTTGTTTGGTAGCATAATTCATCAAGAACACCACAGTTCTTTAACTAGTTTATAGTAGTTTGATTTTGAGGTAGAGCCACAGTGACCTCACTATGCCACTGAAGATAAACTCAGCCCGAACCCACAGCAGGGTTTTAGATCACCCTCTGTGTTTACCTCAGTGAGGTGTTAGATATATCTGTGAGGACATGAGCCAGTTGGTCTGCAGACTCTTTGAGCACACATCCAGGTGTATTGTCAGGAACTGCAGCTCTCTGGGGGTAGTCACTTCTCAGGGTCCGATGGACCTGTGCAACTGGATCCATGATTTCCTGACTGACCACTGCAGGGCGCTGTGCTGGGCCCTCTCCTGTTCTCCCTCTATACAGATGACTGCAAACCCTCCCACAACACCATCATTAACTCTGCAGACCACCCCATCGTGGTAGACTTTTACAATATGTTAGTATTATTATTTTTGTTTGTGTTTCATATTCTGCTGTTCCTGTGGCTGCTGCCATGGTGTCAGTCATTGAAAAGTTGTGCTGTAAGGAGGTTAGAAAGATTTCATGGATAGAACATGTCAGTCTGTCTAGACAAGACATTTAAATGATGTAGTCATTTTCATCAAGTTACTGCAACACAATATTTAATGCCAGGATGTTCCCTCTCGTGTCTAAAATCTCCTTTCTTGCCCTCCAGGTGGTTCCATAAGCGTGTGTAGTCACGTGAAAGTTATGAATTATTTAAAGATGTTTTCTGAAACTTTACCCCAACACAACAAATCTGAAAAGAGTTTACCATTTCATCCAAACGTATCAAATCTCTAACAAAAAGAAATGCAGCATTCTAAAGCACTTTCTCTCAAAACTGATCCTTTTCAGCAGAACCATGAACACAGCTAACATTTGATCCGACCAGAAAAATAGATATTTCTCAGAGCTTCAATTAAACACTTTGAATGAATGAATACAGACAACAGCCAAGATTTGTTGAATCTCAACAAAACAAAAGAATTGGTTCTGGGTGGTCCCAAAAATAACCTCCCTAACCCCCCTCTATTTAAACCACTTACGACTAACTGACAGGAGGTGGAGCAAGTGAGCCAGACTGTCTTAGACCAGTCTTTTGGACTACATTTACAACAAACCAGCAGAGACTCTACCTGCCGGGTAAACTAAGGAATTCAGAAAAGGTCAGCCAGTTCACCTTAAACAGAGTTTACTATTCAGTGATCATCATTGTTTCATGGTTTGAACATCTTACTGTCCCAGCTGTCCTATCAACAATATCAATATCTAACAAGTCTGTGATGGCTATAGCAGTTTGCAAAAAGATCCCTGTCACAACCAGGATACCAAGTACTACTGCTCTGATATACAGATTTGACCAGATATGATACATTTGGCACCAAGGGCACAGTACCCGGCACAATCAAGCAGCCACCTGTTGTGTTCAAAAATGAAGCCGATACAGAAATTCGAAATCCTGCAGTTCATCAAGTGTCCACATCAAAGTCAAAGTCAACTTTATTGTCAATTTCAAAATATGCCAGACATACAGTGGAATCGAAATTGCGTTTGTCTCCGTCCCACGGTGGAATACAACCAAAATAAGGTAAAATAAGATAAAATAAGATAAATAATATTTACAGTAATAAATTCTAAATAGTGCAAAATGTCCTCTGTCGCATACACACGCATTCAAAACGTCTGTTTTTACAGCAGAGATTAACATGTTTACAGCCTGGTTCAAAAATGAAGAAGGTCTGATTAGCTCATGTCTCGATCCGTAGGCCCTACACATTGTGCGGGGGTGAACTCATCCATTTAAGCTTTATAAAGGAAATGTTCCCGATAAGGAGAGTAGCTGATTGGCAGCTGGGCGCGGTGTAACGGTTTGTAAAGCGGCTTAAAACCCGTCTCAGTTTGGCCTCTCAGCCAGTTAGGTTGATCAAAAGTTTGAGCGAGACAGCATTTCCAGCATGAAGACCACCATTGATGGGACTCCAGCACCCCCTGCAGTAACAGTTGGGTGTCACCACTCAGACTTCATTTAATATTTACTGTATATGGTATCAACACAAGCAGAGACACAGAACCACTGGGATCCACAGCTAAGTATACAGGAACACTTAGAGCTTAGAAACGCCAAACAGCCTGGAGACCAGCACACAGTTTTTAAGTATTTTAATCCGGGTGTTTAGGAATCCTAATAACTACGCTGTATTTTATAAAATACACCCCTGTGTATCTGAATAGACGTCTGTCATTCAAATTTTTTTAATTTTTATTATAAATGTCAACTCGTAAAAAAATGTCAGAGATAACACATCGCGTGTTTATCAGAGAATAAAAAAAGATTTAAAAAATACACAATTTAATTAATCTTTGGTTACTTTTGTAACTCCTTTGGTTATTTCTGTTCAGCCTATTCTGGATATTTATATCACCGTGATGTGACTTCACAGAATGACTGTTACATGGTCTGAGAGTTTCACATTTCACAACTGCTTTCAGTTATTCATTTCTTTCTTTCTTTCTGTTTTTGCTGTTTAATTAATCAAATTAAGATCATGCTGTAGCCTGAATAAATAGGTAGTCTACTAATCACTTTATATTTAATAGTCTTTGTAAAGCTATACACTCTAACTGTATGCTACCTAAGTAGCAATGTTTTGTCTGCTAGTTCTTATTCAAATAGATAAGTAGATATGGTACCACTTAGGCTACAGCAACTTAATCATGTATGAATAGGCCATTATTACAGTCTATTTTATGTTTTCTATTTTATGTTTTCTAAGGCTAGCCATTTAACAAATTACATTTGTAGGAAATCCCCTAAGATACAGCGCTCTGAATCACACGGGGGATTCTTCTGATGAGTGTTCATTGACATTTCGAGAAAGAAGGTGGAGCAGTGTTGTGCTACCTTCACGTGTCCCTAATAAAGCTACGTTTATTGTCTAATAAAGCCGTAAGGTTGAAAACTAACCTACTATATCAAGCTTTTGGGCGAAAAATAAAGCGACTCATTGCTGTTGAATGTTAAAAAAATAAAAAATAAAAGACTTTGAAGGTGTTTCACTGTTCGCTGGGAGTTTCCATGTTTCCGACAGTCCTTGAGGGCGGCAGCAAAATCCCCGCGGAGCTTTCGCCTGTCCTCGCGCTTAGTTTCACCTGCGCTGCCTTCACTGACCGACGGACTTTGGTATGTTTCGGACTTTCCACGCCTCTTCACCATAAAAACGGAAGACATTACTCCGCCACATATTTGTACAGCTCGGAAGGACTTGCGCTCCACTTTTGTTGAAGCACAGTACAGGAGTGTACAAAGCCCGAGTGATACTTCATGAGGATGGATTCAGCTTGTTTCCTGTTACTGGCTTTCATTAGCGCCGGGACGCTGCCCCAAGGTAAGCCTGATTCAGCAATACGCTGGATACTGTGACAACGTTAAAGTAGAAGGCTACAACGTTACGTTTTAGAGAAGGCCTAGTCAAGACAATGTTAACACACGGATTGACTTTATTAGACCAGGGCTGCTCACCCTCATGAGCCTCTTACCCGTAATTCACACATACTCTGTGCACGCCGCGGTCCGTCAGCGCCACGGTTTTGCTCCGTCGGACGGCTCGCGCCCATTCACACTGGATCTGTTTCTGGGACGTCAGCGCAGCGGAGCGCACCCATGACACAAGATCCCGCGGGAATAAAGAGAAAAACACGCAAACAACATGTTGCTTTGTCCTTCTGAGGATGCATTGTTGTTAATTCGGTTCCTGTTTTGACGTCATGTTGATAAAGTGATGAAAAATACGATCGCGAGTCCGTATATTGTGTTTTATTTTGAAATTGACCGGATGCTCTGTGCGTTTCCTTGTCTGACTTCCTGTCCGGGCTGTCATATTCTGTCCAGCTTGACGCGAACTTGCAGCGTACTCCGGCGAAAATAGACTTGCTGCGTATTTGAAACTTGCAGAGCGCAGTGCCGTCGGTGGCTCGCGCCGGAGACGGACCGCAGCGCGCCCTGTGTGAACACAATGATTGGCTAGAGTGGCAGCTAAGTACAACGTAGTGCGCGGCGCTGATGGACCGCGGCGCGCACGGAGTATGTGTGAATTGGGCTTTAGGAGACAAACACAGCCCTCACACACACACACAACATTAAAAACTGTGAATTATGCAGACATGTAGAATATAAACTGTCAGGTTGTACTTTTTACTACCCTCCTTGTACATACACAATACATTCACAGTACTCTCTTATATACATGTTCTTATATTTAGGCCTACCTGTTTAGTGTTTTCACAAAAATGCCTTTCTATTAAAAACATTTTTTTCCACATGTACATATTTATATTTTATTAGGGTAGAGTTAGGGTTAGGGTTAGGGTTGCCAGATGCAATGGAATTTCGTTATTCTGTGTACCTGTCTGGTATAGAGGCTGGATGACAATAATGGAAAGAAAAAAAAGATGAGCTCTCTCACTGCATGTGTGGGAAAGTGAAACATCTGATAAGAGTGGTCCTTAAAGCACTTTTTTTGTTGTGGTTAAAGTTGCAACCTGGAATATTTGAAAAGACCCTCTGGACTAGTATGTGTTTCTGAGACTGATGGGGACTTGGGCTTCTTGTAGAGAAAACATTGACTGGTCAAATACTGAACCAGTGCTGAACCGACAAGGTCTTGTGTCATAATACAGGATAGGATAAGGTTTTTTATCACTAAGCTGTGTCTGACACCACACATCTTTCACAGATCACAGAGCTGCTCTTTGTCAGAGTGGCTGTAGGGCAGGTGGCCTGTGTGTGTGTGTGTGTGTGTGTGTGTGTGGTAGGAGGGTGGGGGATGATTTTCAGTTGACACACAGCTAGAGGCACATCTCCATCAGTTGATGTTATCTGGTCTTTATCTGGATGTTTGTGATATTTTGGTCACATTTGGTTCATAAAGAAATCCAGATTGACCCTCTCCATAATGACAGCTAGCAGCACAGTGGACAGCCGCCGAGGTCAGTTTCCAGCTTGATCTTTAGCATTCCTCACATCAAAGAGGAATGCATTTAAAGGGATTTTCAGTTTGAAGCCCAGGGTGGTAAACTGCAATTACAGATGTGAGGAGAAGTGTGGGCTGCTGAAAAAGTGTATGTTGAGAGAAGTAATCAGGATCATGGAAAGTTAATAGAAAGGCTTCCTGTTGTCTAAGCATACATTTTAAATGATAATATGGACCAATACATATATGGACATATACATATACTGTCCTGGTTGTGCCTTGAAACACTTTGAAACTGGATCTACCCTGGGACAATGATGTATATAATACATAACAGCCTCTACCATCAGTGTGTGACTGGGGGGTGTGACCTGCAGTGTAAAAACTAGAATCTATTTTCCATTTGATGTAGTGCTGTTTTGTTTATTCAAATTTCTTCCGGTCAGATTGTGATAATAAACTTTGAGATGGACCCAAATACTAAATGTTTCAGGTTGTGAGTGAAACTGTTCTTTCTCAAAAAACAAAACACTGCAGATCATGGTAGACAACACTATGGCTGTGCTATGTAGCTGCTTTAGAACAGGGGACTGGGCGGTTTAAGATGATATCCCCATCTGCCCCAACCTGCAGAACAGCTCGTATTTTCTGGAGGGAAAATTCCAGGTGGAGGGTCAGTAATGCTTAGAGGGGAGGGGAGGGTAGGGTTGGCTGTGGGAGATAGGAGGGGGGTGCAGTTAAACCACCTTCATCAATGCACTCCAGCAGCTGATTTCTGAAAGGTCATAGTCTGTTTGAAACACCACATAAGTCTTCTTGTCAGATTGAGTTTGTCCTATTATTCTCAAAGCCCCCACCAAGCCCCTGTACTGTCCAGACATGTCACATGAATTCCTATTACCTCATTTTGTCATCTGAAAAGGGTCAAAGGTTTACAAGGTTGCTTCAAGAGTGAAAAAACTCCCCCCCCCCTCTTTATTTTAAAGAGTTGCAGAAACTCTTCAAATTGTGCCATCTATTGGCAAATATTTAACTTTTTCATAGACCGACAAGTTGTAGCTAAAGACAAAGACATTTTCAAATACACTCAATTTATTAGCACAGTTTTTGTGCATTCATAAACATTATACTGGAATGCATAAATATTGGACGTCGAGGACACAGATGTAAAACTAGAGGCCCAAGGGCCACATTCGATCCACAGTGCAATAATAATCAGCCTGCAAGACAATGCATATTGGCTTGCTGGTATTTTTCAGTATACCACTTCCATCCCAGAATGGAACATGGTAAATGGACTTGAGCTTGTATAGTGCTTTTCTAGTCTTTTGACTAATAAAAGCCAACCAATGGGCATGTAGCTGACCTTATTGACAGGTTGCGGTGTAACGGTTTGTCAAAGGGTTTAAAATCCACCTCAGCTCCAGCTCTTTGTATGTTGTTAGGTTGTCTGAAAGTTAGGGTGAGACAGCATTTCAAGCAGGACAACTGCAAGTGATGGGACTCCAGCGCCCCCTGTAGTAACAGATGGTTGACGTCACCCAGGCTTTGTCCGTTAATATTTAGTCTATGTTTTGACCCTGGGTCAGTGTAAGACTGCTGGCTTTGCTCTGAGTTTCAGAGTGAAACATGCAGAAAACCACAGTACTTATTCTGAGCTGTTGTCCCTCACTCTTTAACGCTACTTTTATTCACCCTCCGCTGTGGTTGTTACAGATGAAGCTACCACAAATTCCCCCTTTAGTGGTGGGTTGGTGCTGGGACCTTGTCAGTGACTTAAATGAGCTCTGACGCGTTGACTTAGTCGATGGCGTAGTAAACGCAGGCGGACTTGTAATGCCCTAAGCGCCACTTTTGGGAACAAGTTACAACTGTAAATCTATCCACCAGGAGGAGCAGTTATTATGGAAGCTAAAGTGATTACTGCATCTGAAAACAGAACACTGGTGATAATGGTATTGCAAAAATTCATGTCATGGCAGGACGCTCTGTAAACTGTGCTGACGACATGTGGCAGCTAAAAGGGGAAACACCTTTTCTACCACTTGAAACAATGTCTCTCTTAGAACACAGAAAGCAGGAAATGACTGTCCCAAACAAGTTTTAAAGGAGCTCAGCAAGCACCAGGCCAGTAAGTGTTACTCCCCAGCACTCTCATATCATGTGCTTATGATAGTGAAACATACCTTTGTTCTAGTATAGTTTGTCTTGTTCTGACAAATAAATAATGTTTAAACCACCATTAATCATTTGTTTTTACCACTTTCACTCAGGAGGGAAAAAAACAGAAAAAGATTTGATATTTATCGTGACTATTACGGATATGGACTGATATTAAGTTTTTTATCATGATAACTTTTTTTAGTCGTATTGGCCAGCCCTATGAACCTGCCTGCTACTTGAACAATTTGGGTTTGTAGTGCGGTCGAACACATCAAACGTTGAAGATGACATTGTGCGAAGGAGCTGATTACCAGTGGGAGGCAAAAAAAACAAAAACAGGTTTCCAACAATTTCTCCCTGCTGTGTATTACAAGCTTTTGGATTGAAGACTATATGCATTAGTGATGTGCTGTAGTGCTAGTAGAGGACCCTGGTTTGAAGTGTAGAAGTGTTCAAGTCTTAACTTGTAACAATGTCCCTTCCTGTCCACATATAAGCCAGTCTGTGGTCGGTTACTGGGATTACACCAGTGGTGATAAAACTATGTGACTGCACACTTTATAAATATTGTGAATTATGCTTGAAGAAAAAACAAAAGCGGGTCATCCTGAAAATATGTGTTTGTCTCACACAGGATAAACCCAACCAGCCTCATTTGTCATGGTGAGCAGTGTGCTCGCTACCTCAGTAGTTATTGTTTCTCCAATTTAGCTGTCAGGAACCAACAGTAACACTAACTGAAATAAGTAAAGGGAAGGGAAATTAAATGAGATCATTTATAAAGCTGCGCTTGGTGGTCACGCATGTACACACACACACACACACACACACACACACACTATCAGGTTGTTTCCATTCTGTAATGACATCATGTTGAAAGTCATTTAAGTCCAGGGAAGTCCAGAAGCATGACTCATCAAAATGAGAGTGAAACACTGAACTTCTCCATATTTCAGAAGGGGAGGGCAGCTCCTCTTAATGTACAGGAACATTTGAATTCAGTGAAGTTTGCCAAGATAAACTTTGTGGGAAAATGGTGAAGTAAAGAGGCAGAAGTTAGTACAGACTATTAAATTATGGCTTACCTTTTTTATTGACTCGGAGCCTAAACTAAGAATGGATTGCATCCGCTTATATCTCCAAAAACTGTGCAGCATTTGTTCCCGCTATTTATACTGTTCTGTTTGTTCTCAAGGTCTAATTCACAAAACATATCACTAATGATATTCAGCCGTAAAATGCCCAAAAAGTTGTCCTGCTCTGTGCAGTTTTTCTCTTGTTTTGCATCTGATTGTGGAGAAAAAAAGGTCTGCAACTTTACTCTGCAGAGCTGCACTCTTTTGTGCATGCTATTAGCGCGGGTGTTTGTGAATTAGACGTTATTTGTATAATTTTTACCCAAATGACTGCACAAGGCTTCATTTAAATATGTGTTTTCTCTGCTTGTATTTGTGAATACGTTGTGTATACGTTGTCTTTCTGATTCGTTTGCAAGGGTTTAGCAGTGGCCAAAGGACCACAATCTTTTTGTCTAACAGATTTGACACAAACTCTTAAAAAACTGAACGTGGCGTTTGATACTGCCGAGGTCGGCGAAATACTGAAGATGGTCGAACTGCAGACGAGTCAAATAATTCATATTGAGAGTAAAAACAAAAACAACGTATTGCACCAAAACAGAACAGTTTGTCTCCGTCATCTACAACATGTCACATTTAAATAAATGCAAAACTGAGGTCAAGCACTCGTGTACAAGTCAGTCTTATCTATCAAAGAACTGTGATAATGATACTATTAGTGCTGTCAATCCATTCAAAAAAAGAACTTTGATTAATCACATTAGAGATTGTGAGTAATCATGATTAATCACAATTGTAAAATACTTCTATTAACTTTTTAAAAATGTTTTAAATACTTGAAATGTGTCGTGCAAAAGAATCTGCTAGTGGGCACACCCCCGAATCATGAAACACAAAGACATAGGCACAAAAACATGGCAAAACACAATGCCAACAGGACACCAACAGGACCATCATCAGAGGACTGTAATTTATAGGGAAATCATAATGAGTAGTATAATCCTAAATGTAACAGTTTGGTATCCTAAGAGATAAGAAAAGAGCTGATTGTGTGAATATTTGCTATCTAAAGATGCTTGAAATGTCCATTGAGAGGATGTAAAGGAAAAATTAGGCTGAGAGGGCCCCTGAGAAGCTCTGTTAAATAAGCTTTATATTATACATTTATATTAACAAATGTATTTGCTGCTGAAATTGATGTTTCCTAAAACACTAAAAGACAAGCCAAGTGTCGGGAGAAGTTTAGCAGAGAATGTAAAGATAGTGATGTGTTCAATGGTTCACCATTTAGGGGACAGGCTGTTCTACTAGTCTCATGAGTTTTGGCTAATATTATTTAAATTTTAAATTTAAATTGAACTGTGATACTGACGAGCAAACATCCTGTGCCTCCTGAGCTTACATAACATCTCTCAAATCATAAACTGACTAACTAATAAGTTACTTATCCAATAAACATAATACTTTTGAAGATGCTCCAACAAAGTCCATAAAAGACAAGAACAATGCTGGATAACTAAAATCTATGAAAACTTGAACAATACAATTTAAATCCGCCCTCTGTACAAAATCATTGGCTAACAGTTGAACATATATGTTGGATCATAATGTTCATTCTACATTCTTTCACACTTTTCATTGTCAAGGTTTTCTGAAAGTGCAATATGCAGACTTAAATATTGATGAATGAGATGAGGCCTTATATCTGAGCTGTAAACATTTGATTTGGTGTTGGACCTGCACTCCTGCTTGACATTTAGGTCAGCCTCATTCTGTCCTTCTAGAAATGAAATCATGCCATTAAATTCAATTCTGGAATAATGACACATTTGCTGCTTCAGTAGTTTTGCCATAAGAAAGTATAAAACTGTGTTCTACACATCTGCTGAAACTGGTGTTAAACAACGCTCTCTCTCAATGTTATCTTTTTTTTTTAGGAAGTCAAAGGTATTGTTTTATATTAAAGAAGACACAGGGTTGAACACTTTTGCCAAGATAATTTGAATTCCCAGCAAGACATTGGCTCTTTGCCTTCCTCCAGTTTCATTTCACAATATTTATTTTCTACACAAGCCAGATGTCAGTTTGCATACTATTCCTGATCTGAGAAGCATTCTTGTGGATGCCAGAGGATTGTGTTACCCAGTGTATATGTAGGTAGGTTCCAAACATGCCTGGGGGGCAGAGGGCACATCACTGACTTCGGGCAGGGGGTTATGGAGTGTGTTCTGCGGCTGACAACATGGGCAACAGAGGAGACAGGAAAGGGGTCATGTTGACATTGTTTAATTGGTACGTCCCCCGTCTTCACAAAGCAAGCATTCATCTCGTGTTTTCTCCTGAATGTTCCTAATGCTTCATAAAGCAGTTGGAGAAATTTGTGTTTGTTAAACCACTTTAAGCAAAGGTATTTGCCTTCTTTCCTTTCAGCTCTTGGGTTCTTTGTTAGCATCAACACAGTGGTTTTAGATAATGTAAATGAATAGACTCAGCAGACAGGGGATGGAATGACAGTCACCAAAGACATTATAAATCATTTCTTTCTTTTATACATATCACATAATAATCACACATCATATAACTTCTCTCATACTCTTACATTTTGGGAAAGCTACTTAACACAGCATTTTGAGGAGAAAAGTTTAGTCCATTTTGTGAGTGCACATGTAGGTCACATCTTAGAAATGTAGAATTCCATCGAGAAAAAAAAAAATCAGACTCAGTGTTTATCAGATGACATATTCCTTTCGTTGACCGCAGTGCATTGTTGGTCTAGCAGCCATATTTAAGACAATTCTTTATTGATCCCAAGTGGGGAAATTCAAGGTTTGCACACAAAGGTGATCAGAAGTCACATCTGAAAATGTTCTTTTATTTTGCTGAGTGAGAAGCTGCAGAAATGAGTCCCAAGATGGGAAAGGTAGTAAACTTGACAACGAGGCGAGGTTCTTTAATTTACCAACCTGGGAAAGGGCTTTGGACAACAAGTGGATGAGAGATGACAAAGAAGCTGTAGTAATAATGTAAATACATTGCTGCTCCAAACACAGTTATTCATAAACACCACTTTAGGATGAGCTGTATGGGCCCACCTGAAGGAGAGTAGAACAGTCTGTTCTTTTCACCTGCTGATTACCCGTTGGCCATGTTACAACTTGCACAGTGTTAGGAGTTGATGGAGGACCTTTGAGAAGTGCTGAAGGGAACATTCCAAGTCCTCTTTGAAAGACTAAACAGAGAAAAAAGATTCTCCGTTTATATAGACTAAACAGCCTGATGTCTGTTGGTACCTCTCAAAACCAAGTGAGGATTTTAAATAGAAAGAACAAGGATTGAACCCCCTTGGATGAGTGTTGCTCAGTTAATCTGAATTTCTGTTCTTTTTTGATACTTTTTATTCAAAATGGTCAGGTACTACACTTTCCTTAGGTTTGGACCTTTTGTAGTTAAATGTGGCTCTGGTGAAAGGGATTGAGATTGTATATTTTGGATGAAGAGAAAGAAAATGTATTATCTGTAATCAAGTAGACCGCAGTTTGAACAAGGTAGTCAAGTTAGACAGTAAATGGTCAAGTGGATTTTAGATTCAACATGTCCACTACAAACTACGTGTTATGAAAGTGGTGTCCAGAACAGCCTGCTGAAGTCTCCTTTGAGTACTTTGCCTGCTTAGCTGACACTGATTGTAAACCCAATGACTTATCCAACCTGTATGCTAAAGTTGCTACCTAATAGTAGCAAAAGTCAAATCAGTTTGATATCACCTCTTGGTTTCTCGACTGCTTTTAAGAAGCCTTGAATTCCTCAGAACCAGTGTGTCAGGTCGGTTGTCTGGATTCCACAGTGACCATTCATAAGAGCAGTCGAACGCCATGCCCCCGTTTGAGTGAAAACAGGTCCTGAGACTGTATCGGTGGTAGATTAGAAAACACTGGTAGCCGTGCGATTAAACGCGATTGCGTAGCTTTTTGTACTTCAAACTAGAGCTCTGTGTGTTTGGACTGAAACTAGAGGATTAAAGTGGTAAATTGTGGGACCGCTGTCATGTTCCTGCTGGCTTTAAGGCAGCGATCGCTCCGTGACAGAAGAGAAGTCTGTTAACAGATTCTTCACACATTCACCAACGTATTAACGTTTCAACTGTCACGTCACATAATAGTTAGTGAAAATTTCTCTAAACGAAGGAACACTACACCAAATCCTCTTACTGAAAAATAAATTTCAAAATAAAAAGTTGGCTAGCTCAATATAACACCTTGTCTCACCCCACTCATCATTATTTACACTCACGTATGAATGCAATAGGATTAAATATCATCCAGGTGAGTTTACATATGTTATTCTTCTCTAAATCAGCTGATAACTGTTTATGTCAATGTCTGTAACCACTCCTATGAACACTGTTAGAAACTATTACAAATAAATATTATTTAAAAATAAAGATCCCTCTCAGGTAACACTGTTAATAATTACCTTAATTTTTCACAAAATCCTTATTGCAACAGATTGGTGCCTGGAACCAAGACGATCTGCTACCCCAACACTCGTGACTATAGTACATTTAATTTGGCACCAAAACGGGAAAAAAAAAAGGCAAAGGTACAAGACTGTGTACATCATTTTCGTCCGGAGTCAAGGAACTACCCATCCCACAATCCGTTGTGGGAAACATTGCCATGGTAACAGCAAGCTCAACCAATCAGAGACATCTCTGTGGCACTCTTTGATCGTGGGTAGTGTAGTTCTTTGCCCCTATATCGTGAATAAATCTAGTTTGTCTGAAAAGGAGGTTGATATCATACATGTGTCTCCTACAGGAACATACACATTCAGGTAGCTCGTGGTCAGTCCACCTGTGATGGTTATGACATTATGGTTAGTAATCAAATCCGCCATGGAGAAAATGAATGGGATCTTTACTTCCGGAACCAAACTGTTCAGCCCTATACAGAAGGAAAACACACTAATGGCCCAGTGTGTGAGGATCAGACCAATGACAAACAGTCTTTTCTCTAAATGGTCTTTGAACTCACCATTTGAAGATTTACTAAACTCTCCTGACCATACATTTCAATCCAGTGAAAGATTTAATCCAAACACATCAATAACAATCCACAGAACTGCTTTTCCACAACACCTCATTACAGGCTGTAACAGCAAATGACAACCTTTGTTGAAATGAGGTGCCTACCCCTGTTCTGCTGTCCAATTGCACGTGTGACGTGATTTCTTCATGCACACAATAAGGAGATTGATTTAATGTACAACAATATATTCAATTCAAAGCTTTATTGTTAGTTGTACATACAGAAGTAGTGTTTCTCTTCAGGATCCAATAGAAAGAAATAAGACACAATTCAAATACACACACACAAAGCTCCTTAAATGCAATAGTCTTTTAGAAGATCTTTTCCACAGAACATCTGTGTCCTTTACATTTACAGTTATGAAGGGTAAAGATAGACCTGTCTCCGTGGGGATTCTAGATAACTGTTTCTATAGATAAGAGACGTCGTCATGATAAAGCAACTTTTCTGGCTCTGTTCAATGTCTCTCCATATCTGCCTAGCTTGGAGCATCTGAGCATGTAGCTGCTGACGGATGTTTTTTCCCAGGCTGTGTCCATTATTTGCTGTGATAAAAATGGAAAGCTGCTGTGAGCTGACTCTGTTTCTGCTTAGGGACCTCCATTGAGAACTGTGTAATTCACTTCCTCAACTGGCAAGTACACACCTCATTCATGCAAACTAACAACAGGGCATCTGCTAAAAGTCTACATTTCTTGTTGTCTCCCAGTCCATCTCCTCAGCTTAGAAAACAATTGCTGGCACTGGCCATTGTTTTGTCAAATGAGGTAGTTAGTAGGAATAAAAGGGACAAAGGTTTATTTTTTTTTAGCACAAGAGGCTGATGGTCTTGTCCATTTCCGCTGATGAGCAAAATGTTACTCTTCAGACATGCTGGTGCCTCTGCAGCCTGCTGAAGCAGCAGTGGGCATTTTTCCATGAGGAATGAATTAACTTAGATTCTCAAGGGTACTTACCTTTCCAGCCGAACCTCCTCCAAAAGGGCACAACATGAAGGGGGCAAATTGAGGCCAAGCTGCAGCTCATCAGGTGGCTTACATATATGAAGATAGTTTTGTTTCTGGTTTGAAGTAAACCAGCATTGATATATGGTCCCCTGAGAGAAGCAGAGAAAAAAAAAAAAAAAAATTAAAAAAAGTAGCAGCTGAGGTTCTCAACCCAGCTTTAAACTCAATTAAAATATTTTTTAGCCAGAAAAAATAATGAACAATGTGAGAAATGTAAACCATACAACAGACGATGAAACCAGACAGAAAACAGTCTTTATCTGAAAGTCTTTTTAATACAAAGAGTTAAATAGTTGCAAAAGAAAATAAAGTCAGGCATGTAGAATGTCATGAAAAATCTTTTTTGCCAATTTAAAATAATTCTCAAATAATAAAATATCCTCAAGCTTAAAATGCACCACTGCTTTTGTAACATGAGCTTACTAAAGAACAAATGTTTCAGTTTGATCCTGTGGTGGTCTCATTGTCTTTAAGCTCCCAGTTTGAATGTGGTTAGTTAGTTTTTAAATCCCATTCCTCTTTTTGTTCTGGCATCACTTAAACCTGTAGGCATTCCCCCCCTTCTCTCTGTCATGGTTGAAATATAAATAGTCAACCCCCTCAGACCTCTGAGTGCTCTACATTCCTTAGCATACACATCTGAGCATTAAAGGAGTGATGACAGGCTGAAGAAAAATAGATCCTCAATTGGTTTTTCTTGCGTTTTGGATCTTAAATGTGTGTTTTCTCCCAGGTAGCATGGTAATGACAAAAGCAGCTGTCAGGAAACTGTCTTCCTTACCCACTTTACTTCAGAGGCAGTTGGAAGAGTTAGTTTGACCTCTGTGACCTGTGGCTGAAAGGAGGGAGGAAAAGAGAAAAAAGGGATGTTTTTCTCTAAGCCACCTGTTTATCATTTGATCTTACAGCCCTGTTGTGTTTGCTGTCATAGTCCATATTTGCACAGCGAGTGTTAAGCCCTTTCTACCTCTCCTCAAGAAGGCACAATGTTAAAAAGCACTTTCTTACTTTAGCATTGTTCCACTTGGGATGTAGGAGCAGTATGCAGTAAATAGATTCAGATTATTGTGATATAGTCTAGTTTGTTATTTGATTCCCTCCTGTGTGTGCTGCTGTACAGTATTGTTAACACAGTGAGGCTTGTGTTCTCATGTTTGGTTGACAGTCAGTAGAAAGTGTCCAGATAAGCTGGTAGGTTGCAAAAACAACCCTGTGCTGTGTTTGCTGATCTTAGTGAAGAAAAACCTGTTTAGCAGGAAACCATGACTTCACTTGGAGGTTCCACATTTTCAGAAAGTTACATTTCTTATAAGTAACATGTAGCATATAGTTGTGCTGTTGAAATGAATCATTACAATGCAGACTGGACGATTAATGCAACGATGCAGGGACAGGACATAACTAATGCTGACAAGGGTTCGGGCAGATGAACGCTGACAAACACTTGAAGGAATCTTGGTGTTCATGTGTTACTTTTAATGGCAGCTGTCCTGTTCTATCGGAAAGGTATCTTTAAGTGATTTCTTTCCCTGAATTCTGACTCAATGCACTACCCCATCTCTACAATAAAAAAAAGGCACAAAATAATCTCTCCCAGTAAAAGACACAAAATGAACCAAAATGTCAATTCTGTGTTTTCTGTAAAATCTCAGTAAGACTCGTTGTGCCTAGTCCTGTCCAAAAAAAAAAAAAAAAACCCAATCGTACTGGATAGACATATATCAAGATATGGACAAAATTCTGGATGTGACTTTGTATGAATCCTGTCTCTTTGCGCGATCTCTGCTGTCCTCCACTGCTCATCCTGTCCTCTACTCCTATGTCTCTGCTGTCCTGTACTCTTCGGTTTCTGTTGTCCTTCAATCCGTTCTGCTCTTCTCTGCTGTCTAATAATCAATAGGTCTGCAATGTCAAATGTTAATGCTCTACTCTGCAAGTCTCAATCATAATCTTGATAACAACAAGAGTTATTTATCATGGTACAGATGTATCTCCTCCTGTGCTGGGAGCACCCTGTGTCTTCTGTTCCATGCCAAAAAGCCTCTGATTTTAATTGGATAACTTCTGGCATAGGCATACCTGTAACTGTGAGAGGAAAACTCTTTGGAGGACTGTAGGTGATCCCTTAGTCACACATACCTGTTGGCTATAAGGCTGTGACTTGATTGGTACTGAGTTCAAGGAGATTTCATCATCTTTCTTTACATGCTTAAGAAACAGCATCACACATATTTCATGTTTGTACCACATTCAGTGGTTTTAAAATCTGATAGGAAATGTCACCCCTCCCCAGCCTACAACTTTAACTCTCAGAATGGCATTCCCCTGCAGGCTCCCATTGTGTATAAGGAAGATAACTGTAACTCATGTGTTATTTACTTATAGACAATGAATTATTTGGCAACTGTAAGGTATTTGTGGAAAAGAAGGTAATCTGAGCTCAAACAACAGTAACTGAGGAAGGAAGACTTTCTAAATATGCGTGTCCTCCCGTCTTAACGTCCCTGCCTACAAGCCTGGTATGTATGGCCAGGATGATTTGTAGCACAGGTCATGGGTATGGTCCCCTCTCCTGCCTGAATGTAGCAACCAGTCAAGGCCACATTCCACCTGGCATTCCTGCACATCTCTAACTCTTGAAATCTCACATTACCAGATCCCTTCTGTATCCTCACTCTATTTTACTGAGGATTCTGATCCTGTTGACAATGTGTTGTTTTTCAGTTCAATAATACCTCTTCAAATGCCTTAAACTACACAGCCAAGCATACATTTTACATTTCAGCACTTTTATTTGGCCTCCATCATCCCCTCACACATACAATCACATTGTAAGGGCCATCACACGCTTTGCAACCTCAATAGACCAGGACATCACACATCCACTGAACACTCACCTCGCCCACTCAGGACAGAGGTACAGAGCACCGAGGTGCAGAAAGGCTCACCTGGGGAGGAGCCTGATCCCTGCTGGTATAGCGGCCCTGAACAAAAGGCCAGAGTGGGAACTTTTGATTGTTGTCCAACTCTAAATGCGTTACACTCTGTGTATGCATGTTCTTTGGTGGACATTGTCTGTGTTGACAGTAACAGTGCTGTGGAAAAGACTTTCCCCATGGGGACAATAAAAACTAATTTATTATTGATTGAACTGGAGATGAACAGGAGGCTGGAAAGATTCAGGCAGGGTGTAAACATAGCTTCATGGAGCTGCAGGTGTTAAGCTCTCCGTAAACAACTCAATGACGAGTCACAGACGACGTACAGATGAAGGTATCAGAGTCTGTGTGTGATGGATAAATATGTATTCTTGTTGCTAGTAAGACCTACACTTATGTGAGAGTTACTGTAGCTGTCATAAAGCAGTTGTTGCTGTAATCTGGCTCCCTGTGTGCATGTTAACAAGGCTGAAGAAGTTCTGTTTCTGTGTATTTTCTAAATAAGTGTATTCAGTTGGGTAGATGCAGAAAGTTCAAACAGATCACATCTTTTTTTCTCATCACTTCTCAATTGGCTGTGTTACATAATTCAATTAATAATCTACCAAAAAACAACATGTAACAAATATGTTCCTATGTCAAAATTGCTCCTTCAGTAGATTTTGCAGCCAATTCATTCTGTTTTTAAAATAATGATTCAAACTGTAAAAAGTATTTCAGGCATTAGTGCTCAATTCATTTTGTCAGCTTCCTTCATTATCAGAGACAGGAATTAGGTGATCACTTAAAACTATCACATGATCAAAAAACAAAAAAAAAAAAAAAGAGTCCTGCTGTTTACTTAGATTTTCTCTGCAAGACATACAACTCTTCCTTTGCATAAAGCTAGCTAAATTCGATGCATTCAGCATGAGATATTATCCAAATACAAAAGTGTCAAATAGAGGCAGAGCATGCAGTTTATGAAACATGATGCTTAGCCTGTTTTCTGACATGCAGAGCAGGTTTGAAGTTTCTCATTTAAAAACCTCAGTGAGATTTCAGTAATATATCAATCTTACTCTATAAGCAACACATTAGTTCAATGGGGCCAGGTGAATAGGTGCCTGATTGCTCACAATATTTGAATTTAACAAAAATGACTGATTTAGTCAAGAAAGGTGTTCATCAAAGTCTGATTTGGGTTGACTAGACACTTTTATTAGACATCTCTTATGCAGCCTCTGTAACTACCTTCCATGACTGCTCCACCATCACATCTCTGTAACATTTATATTGATGCCAAGGCATAACAGTCTTGTATAGACAATGTAAAAGGGACTAAGGTATGACTAAACGGTCATAGCCTATTCTTAAGATAAGATACAAAGCAGTCTCCTATCTTAAGTATCTTCCATTATCTTCGCTTGTGAAATAGAGGCTGTGTGTCCTGTGCTAATGTGGCCTGTCCATCATGATCCAAAATACTCTGATGTGTCACTGATAATGATTCTTCTGGACCTCCTCCACTTCATCCTGTGGACATTGTCAACCCACCAACCTCAGTTGGGATCAGGCCTGCCTGACTGCAGAGTGCACTTCATCTTCTACAGAGCAGACTGATAAGTAGTGTAAAGCTCAGGTTAGCTTTGCCTCATGGTCTCCACTCATTCACATCTTATCACCTTTTTTCTGCCTTAAACACTTCAAAAGTGGGGGAGATGTGTGTGAACGTTCATGGTTATTTTTACGTGCGTAAGTGAGACTCTAGGGCATTCCTCAGATATTTGTGAACCTATGCATCATTCAACTATTTGTCTTCTAATCTTGTATCAACAATGTATTTACTGTCTGTATTAAGGTGATCTTATAATAATCTTGTCCAATACAGAAGGCACAAACACTGACGGCCCAGTGTGTGCAGGTCACACCACTGACAAACAGCTTGTTTTCATTTGACCATTTCAAGATTTTCTTTCCTCTCCTGATCATAATATTCCGCCAAAAATCAACAGAACTGTTAAAACCATCATTACTGTTTTCTTCATGTTCACACCAAGAGATGGATTTAAGCGGTTTTCAGAACTGCTTTTAAAGTATTCATAAACTGATATGCATAACAAGATAGTTCATCAGGCATGAATTATTTTGAGAAAAAAATAAAATCAAAAATCATGTAAAATTAGACATTAAACAACCCCATATAGCTGGCATGGAGAAGACTAACAGTCGACTAAGGCTCTGACAAACCAATCATCAATAGTCGACTAAATGTAGGGTCACCCCTAGTTTCATCCTTGAAGTTTTTTTAATTTAAGCTTCTTCCAGTTAAATCCTTACTATCCTACGCCTATTTTTAAGTTTCTCAGTATTCATTATGTTGGTGGAATTACTTTAAACTGTCTGAGATTGAAATAAGCACTCAGAGGAAAGATGGCACATTAATTTTGTTTAAAGAAAAGTGGATCAATGTTTAATCCAAACCAATAGGTATGATGTATTTCTATAACTTGTCAAATAATAAAAAATGATGGTGCATTCGTATGTCAGTGTAACTTAATTAACATAGATCAATTTATTTTTTTCACATTTATTTTCATTCTGTTGTATTTTTTAAGGAAGCAGCTGCTCCAGTCGTCAATGACTTTTCTTACAAGCAGCATAATAACACATTGGACACAAACTGCTGTAAACTCAGGAGTTTACGGTTTACCTTCTGATTGTCACTAAACCTCTACCATCAATGTGTTAGTGTGTAGGTGTGACCTGCAGTGTAAAAACACCATTACCAAATAGATAGTTACATCAAAGAGTTCTTAGAAAGTGAGAAGACTTAACAGGTTGCACTTGGTTTTAAAACAAATTGATAATGATAAACTACAACAGTTATATGATAAATACATTAATATATTTGATTATAAAACAAAATATAGAGGGTACTTACCTCTCTGTCACATTCAGGGAAAACAACAAGGAACTGGACCCATGTGCAAAATGAAACTGAAGATATTTAAAAAACAAAAAGGCCAAAGGCAAAACAATAACTTACTTTCAAAAGCCAAAAACTAGAAGTCAAAAAGCACAGGAAGAATACTTGAAACACAGGGAGGCAGCAGTCTGGCATAGGACATGAGAAACAACAATGAGCTGACAACACTGAGACTAAATACACACAGGGGTAATCAAACACAGGTGAGACTAATAACACAGGTGAGGACACTCAGGGCAATCAAGACAGGAGAGAAACACACAGAGGCAGGGAGAAAATACATTAGAACCCAGAGAGACACAAGGAGAAGAAATGACAAAAGAACCCAGGAAACACTAAAGACTACACTAGGAAACATTAACACAAGGGAAACAAGCAACACTGAAAATATACAAAATACAACCAAACAGACACTCTTGAGCTCCACTTCCAAATCTACCACAGCTCTTTACTCGGGTCGTCTCTTGATCAGAATATCTGGGTTGGAAACAGTGTCAGTAAGTGCAAACGAACAGTTTAAGTCCGATCAGACACTGATGGGCAGCTGAGGTAGACCACTTTAAAATAAATAAATAATTAAAGTTAATGTATTGTCATCAACATCAACAGCTGTTCTTGAAAGTTCTAATAAGCATTAAAACCATCCTAATGCTGACAGCCTGAGTAAAATGACTTTCCCAGTTTAGAACAAAGCTTCCTCTCTGAGGGGAGCAGGCAAGGGAAATCTTGAGAGAGAAAAAGCACTTGCATCCTTGTGCGTAACAGTTTCAAAACCTCTCCATATGTGGATGAGGTGTTGAGTCTGATGACTCATCTATGATTTAAGCCCTGATTATATGTATGTGACATCTCTTATAAATACTGTGCAACAGTAACTATCAGCTGAACGCACACTTGAGTTAGCAGAGAGAGAGAGAGAGAGAGAGAGAGATGGCAATTTAATACATAGTAACTGCTAGCGGCAGTTAGCACTGGTCTTTGTGGATGATATGGTATATGCAATATGCCTTTTTTGCATAGGAAGGGGGCACTTTTGCTCTGAATTTTTCTATATCCCATAATTTACATAGATGCAAATGAGACAGGCACACCTCGTACGTTGTCTGCTTGAAAGTGCATTTCACCCTTTGCACATGCTTTTTGGATTCAACACTATCTTTTTCTCTAATTCTCACATGATTTAGCACCCACAAAAGCAGCGCAATCCTTTTTTGGATCTGGCCCTTAGTTGTCTAAAAACTCTATGTTATGACAAGAGGAAACATACAGCTTCTATAGGCTTCTTTAATCAAAACATAGAAATAGTTGCTCTGGTGTAGTGAAACATGACTGCTGCGATATGATATAGGAAGATCACATCATCATAGTTTTTAGACTTTCTAACAACGCTGTTCACTCAATAAAATAAAGGTGAAAATGACATTAAGGGCAGACAGATATCAAAAAACAGGCCATTTGAAGATTTCCTCTTTGTGACATCACAAAGGGCAGTAGCCCCTCCCCCAGGTGGGTGACACTCCCACAGCTAGGTGTTTGTTCTGCCCTCTGTGTCTGACTTCTCACCGTAAGCAATAGGACATGGAGCGAGAAAGACCGAGTACACCCAAGCCCTTCCAGAGAGGGGGCGTGGTCAGACACAGCTCATTTACATATTTAAAGCTACAGACATGGAAACAGCCTGTTCTGAGCTGAAACTGAGCGTTATAAGCATGTCATACAAATACAGGATTGAAATGAATTTTTAACAATACTTTTTTTGGGGTACTCTGAGACTTATTCCTGTGACCTCCAAAGATACAGTATATCAGTGTATTTTGACTCCAAAACCCTTTTCACACATGCAGAAATCTCCTGAAAAACTCCAGAAATTTGGCTACCCTGAGGTTTTTAGGCTAGGTGTGAACTCAAACAGCCACATTTTTTGCGGACTTTACCCGGAGTTTATCCGGCCAGACCCCTAGTATTTTTTCCGTAGAATATCCAAGTGAGCTGATGTCTGAACGTGGCCAAATATACTCCGGAGATTTTCAATTCGAGCCAATGGAAAGAGAATGACGTTTATATAGTGACCGGCTAAAGTGTCTGCACGCAACCACTACGATCTCAGTGCTCTAATTGAACGTCTGCATTATGTTTTCTGTTCGTCAGTATGTTGTTCTCCTCTCTTTTTTGGATGTTTCATTCCATTGGATTACACATAGCATTGATATAAAGACAAATATTCTCATTATAACATCGTGTAGCGGACTCTGTTGCTTCGGCCGCTACTTCCGCGAATCATAGCAGCATATTTTAGGGAAGCCCAGAGCGTGTATCTTCCCCTTTATCTACCCTGATTTGGCACTCAGGACAAAGCTGTTGTTTCACTTTTTAGATTCAAACTGTCTGTTGCCTTTTTGTCTTGCAGTGTTGGCTACTGAAAATGTGACTGCTTTGTATGGAGAGACCATTGTAATACCATGCAACGGTCGCACTCCAGCACCAAAGGATCTGATGTTCATCAAGTGGAAATATGTAAGTAGATATTGATAAAGTGCTCAGCACAGAGAACCCATGTGTTAATGCTACCACAATGTCTGGTAATGCTTCCTTTAACAACTTAAATGCTTCTTCCAAAGCTGTAAATACTTACACACATAAGTGCGAATTTCATAAAATTTCAGAAGTTTGCTGAATATTCAAAGCATTGAAGTCAAAAAATAGTAGATAGAGTCAGAAATCTGCTGCAAAGTAAGTGGGGAATGACATGCAGCAAAGGAGCCACAGGTCGGAGCATGGGGCGTATGCATCGCCCCCTACTGGCACCCCATTTTAATTTTTTCCTATGTCATGTCAGTAAGAAAAGATTCTCATAATTCAGGGTGTAATTTCACCATATCAAAAAGATAACTGATGTCATGCAGACTATGCTAATATTTGAAGAAACAGTACATATTTGGTTAATGGTCATACTGTACAACTTGAATCTTGTCACATTATATTTGCTAAGCTCTTTATAAACTGTGCCCTATATTGTAATTTATTAGTTCCTCTTTCTGTTTGAGAAAACCCACCCATCCAACCCCTATAATGACAATTTCACCAATAAGACACAACAATGAAAAACAATACTAATAAAGAAAGAAATAATAACATCAATAATAATAGAGTAAAAATAATACTAACACTTAAAATAAAAATAAATAAATAAAATAACAATAATATTAGTTCAATTCTTTTCTCCTAAAAGAAAACTTTTATTATGATTCAGGAATGCTGAAATAAAGTTTATGAAAGTTTTTATATGTTACCTCTGTTTCTTGTTTCAGGAAAAAGATGACGGCACTCTCGGTGATTTGTTGATCAAACAGGTTCGCAGCGAGCAAGCAATAATTCAGGCCACAGACAGTTACGCTCAGCGGGTCAGCACTGATGACAAGTTCAACCTGCTGATCAGTCAGGCCACACTCAAAGACCAGAAGACCTTCACCTGCATGGTGGTGTCAGACACCAATCTTATGGAGTACCCCACCTCGGTTGTTGTTTACAGTAAGCTCAATATAAACTTTTACTTTAACAAATGTTTTTCACAAAGTCCAAATTCCAATACCAAAACAGAAAATTCCCCAATTGTACATATTCTCTGTCTGAAAATTGATCAAAACAAAACAAGTATAATTTCTGTACAATTACGTCAATGTCTTTGGTGATGGCATTCAAATTTGCTCTACATTTATTTTTAAAAACATATACTTATACTAATATAAATGGGTGAGATTTGGATGGGTTGTATATAATGGCACTGACTCTCTGTTATTGTATTGATTTATGTTGTTTCCAGAGGTGTAGTGGTGCCTAAAGAAGTGGGTATACTCTAATACTTTCCCCTAAATGTTTTTCTTTAAGTGACCCGTCCAACATACGGCACAAACGGCCTCTGTTATGAACAGGGACATTAAAGACTACTTTTGCATATTTTGTTAGTGTGTACAAGCCAATTAGAGATGGATTAGGAAAAGTCATCCCTTCACCATCCTACCAAAAAAACTCAGTACACTGCTGAATATTGTCAATCAAATCAGTTGGTGTGAATTGGAGGGGATTTAGAAGTGGGTATACCCTATGGAGACTGAAAAAGAAGTATACTCCGTATATCTGCATATACCGTACGCTACACCACTGCTTGTTTCTTTCTGTCAAACACTAAGAAACACTGAGAATGTGAATGTAACACGCATTACTAAACCCAGCATGACAGAAAATAGCTAAACAAAAGTTAAATAAAGTAAATAAAAATGATGTCCCATAGCTTGAATATAAACAATGCAATGGGTTTGCAGTCAAGCTTTAGGTTTACTTTAATTTAATTTATGTTGTCTGCAAAACATTTAATTTAAACCGAGTTTGTTGTTATTGTACCCCAAACATTTCAGTGACATTTAGGAATGATTGACAGAATGAAAATTCTACAACCTTAATCTCTACAACCTTAATCTCTACAACCTTAATCTCTATAACCTTAATCTCTACAATTTTACAACCTTAATGTCTACAGCCTTAATCTATACAACCTTAATCTCTACAACCTTAATCTCTACAACCTTAATGTCTACAGCCTTAATCTCTACAACCTTAGTCTCTACAACCTTAATCTCTACAACCTTAAAACTCAAAACAGCATGCAATGAGAGCTGGCGCCAGCGACAAAATCAGCTAGATTTAATTGTTCAATATTTAAGTATAGTTACAGCCAGCAAGTTAGTTGTTTTTACCCTGACGCCGTGTGACATGGATGAGGTACGAGGACGACGTAGGCTCTACAAGGCACTGGCACACTTTGATAACTCAACAAAGCTTGTCAGCCACTTTCAAAAAGTGGAGATTGTGGTGCATCAATAAAATCCATATCTGTGTTGAAATATTGTGCTTTACCTTATACCTTATAATAACTAATGGATGAGCCTTTGACTGTTGTGATTTGAGTCAATACAAAGAACAACACCTCTGTTCTCTACAACCTTAATCTATACAACTTTAATCTCTACAACCTTAATCTATACAACCTTAATCTCTACAACCTTAATCTATACAACCTTAATGTCTACAGCCTTAATCTCTACAACCTTCATCTATACAACCTTAATCTATACATCCTTAATCTATACAACCTTAATGTCTACAGCTTTAATCTATACAACCTTAATCTCTACCACCTTAATCTCTCCTTGTGTGTTTAAAGAGAAACCATCTTCAGTGCAGATTATGGACAAGCCTGAGGTACTGGAGAAGGACAAACCTGTGATGGTAAGAATCAAAACAGCATGCAATGAGAGCTAGCACCAGCGACAAAATCAGCTAGATTTAATTGTTCAATATTTAAGTATAGTTACAGCCAGCGAGTTAGTTGTTTTTACCCTGACGCCGTGTGACATGGATGAGGTACGAGGACGATGTAGGCTCTACAAGGCACTGGCACACTTTGATAACTCAACAAAGCTTGTCAGCCACTTTCAAAAAGTGGAGATTGTGGTGCATCAATAATAATCCATATCTGTGTTGAAATATTGTACTTTACCTTATACCTTATAATAACTAATGGATGAGCCTTTGACTGTTGTGATTTGAGTCAATACAAAGAACAACACCTCTGTTTGTCCACATACAATACAAAATCACTATATGTTAGAGAGGAAAGTGAATCATGCATGATGTAACGCGATATCCAGCTCCCATGCTGTTGGGATATGGTGTTAAACATAACGGGTTTGGACATGCACGTGTGAAAGCGTGCTGTCACACAATATGTCCTCTGCACACATTAAATGATCTAAAAGCAGATGGTGAACTCTGGACTAATCGAGCAGCCATGTTGGATGTATTCAAGTCTTAATCAACTCTGCACCTTGCTATCAACCATCACCATGAAATGTAAACGCTCACAATAAATTAGAGTTGACTTCATGAAGTGCGCACAGGAAAAGTTGCTGTCTCCAATATAGACCAATTTGGAGTAGAAATCACGATAACGTCACAGCAGTTGCACAGGCATTGTGGTGGCTGAAACACAGCAAAAAGCAAGTGGAAAAACAGTAAATTCCATTGTTCTAACATACATTATACATTTAATGAACAAAGAGTTAATACTGAAGAGCGACGAGTGCAGTTCACCATCAGTATGTGGTTTTTGACTTCTTAATGATAGACCACATTTCATGTACCTACCGCTGGCTAGGCCCTGGCCTGTCAGGAGTTGAGCATCCCAAGACTACTCCATGGCGGTCTAACCTTTGACCTTTTGACATCACAAAGCCCAGCAGCCCGGAGCAGTCACATTATCACCCAAAAGCATTGTCAGTGTGTCCAAATAGGCAAAACAAGGCAATTCCTTTTCTATGCTAAAGACTTTAAACCCTGCTGCACCCTTAAAGGACATAGGTTCTTGCTCATGGCATTTTAACCTAATGAGAAACTAGGATAATGAGATCAGAGGCTGACAGCAGATTGAGCCATCAGAAACAAAACAAAAAAGCCTAGTGTGTGACCCAGATGGCTGTATTTTTTCAGAGCAATTTGCACTTGAATTGTTTTATTGTTTTTCTGATCTTGATGCATATATGCTTTTTATTGTACTGTATTTCATTCAACTATGTCATTACATTCTTTAATCTTTACACTTCTATTGTAAACCACTCAACATCAGATTCCAAATGCCAATAATGTGTTGAACTGAATTAAATTAATATGTTGCATGTCTAGAATTTATGTCAAGACATTAAATGTTTCTTTTTCTTTTTGAGTATTCTGGATTTAAATCAGGGTAGATTTTGAGAACATTTTGGAGAGGGAATTTTTTGGAGGAAAAAAAATCAGAGCTCTAATTTCTTAAAGACTTTTGTATTCCCTGACTTAAGTCTTAAACACGTTCACTGAAAGGCACAGTACAGGAAGTAAAAGTCAGTGCTGTGGGAAAGGAATGCTCTCATGACGCACTCCTTATCTGGTTAACACAGAATGTATCTACTCCTGTGACTGACCTTCAGTGTTATAAGATCTAGCAATGATGGAGGGAGACAGCATGAGCACAGAAGTCAGTTTATTCCTGAGTGAAACAGTTGCTTTTCATTTCTGGCCTACATCCATCAATCTCCTGTAAATGTACTACTACTATAAGATTCATATTGTAATTGGTTTGAGAATAGAGAATAATAACACAATCTTTGTCTGAGGCATACAAAAACTACTTCACTCATTTTGTGGACAGAAACACATTCATTGCTGCCACACAAACTTCCATTTTTCTGTTTCTTTTAGTTGGGAACATGTGTTGCAGCAGAGGCAAACCCTGCTGCTACAATCACATGGACGAGGAATGGAAAGCCCTTAGTAGCTGATCGGAAAGGTAATTTATCACATCTGATGACACACCCTGAAAGTATTTAACATACACTGCATTGTCCACAGATCACAGGAGGAGACAGTGAGTGTTATGATTAAAGGAGAGTAAAAATGATGGAGATCATATTATAGCAACACAATTTGAAATACATCAAAATACAATTTAGTTTTATTTGTTTATTTAACAGAGACGCATGCAATGAACATAGCCTTACATATAAAATGAAAAGTAAATGCCATGTATACAGGTTTATAGCCATGGCTAATAAGCAACCCATGTCGCTGGCTTTTATGATTAAAACAGAATCATTAGGCTTAAAGAAATACTGAAATAGTGATACTATACAAATACAGACATTGTAACACAATACAAAGTAGAGACTAAAATAAGGAAAAAGGGAAAAATTACAATTAAAAGCGGAAGCAAAGTCAATGCTCACAGACTTGCTGTGGATTCTGTCAGGAAAGCAACCTCAGTGAGAAGCAAGATAGAGTGCTCTCACAGTTTCAGTCACTGTTTTACTTGTGTCTTTAAAACCTTAAACTCTGTCAGTTTATTCATTTCAGACGGTAATGTGTTCCACAGGTGCGTCCTCTCACTTAGAAGGATGGCTGACCAAATGTAGTTCTATGTTTTGGTGCTCTATAGTTTCTTTTGTTTGAGATAAGAGATCACCCTGTGAAAATCTCCGCCCATGGGCCAATCCGTAGCTCCCGGAGCTGATCGAGAGAGCAATACACACTTCATGTGTCCCGTATGATTTTACATATAGTCCTTAATTTAATAGTTAGTTAGTTAAGAATTATTTTTTTAACTAATGTCATCCTTCATCCTTTAATTATCCTTCCTGTGCAGCTTTGTAACTTTAATCTTTCACTTCTTCACATTCTTCATTGATAAAGATTGTTCAGAGTTGTCATGTGGTTATGTGAACCAAACTCCGCCCCTTTTATGTGAACGTGCTCTTGGAAACTGGGTTTACTTACCCGGTTGATAAGCAGCTCCGTGTGACTGGTGTAGGTCTGATACTGATGATTCAGTGTTCAGTGTCATCACTAGAGAGGAAGGGGGGGGGGGCAGCACTTTGACTGCAGTGCCCATTTTAAAAGATAGGTGTCAGAGTTACAGATTATTCTTTTTAAAAAAAAGTTTACAAAATTGTCACATTTTGTTTCTTTCGAATGAGGCAATGGTGCCCTTTGACTGATCCATTACTTTTAGTGCATCTTTTTAATATGACCTTATGACCAAACAGTTTAACAGTTTGATAAATGAAGAAAAATCATGGCATGCATTTGGAGATATATACTGCCTTATAAATGAAAACAATTTCAATTTGTTTTGACAGTTTTGCATTACTTCTCACATCTATCAAACTTAATCTCAATACAATTTTCATTTCCTTTTTGTTATTGAGAAACACCCTGAGACTGTTTTATCATAGTCCAAAATCAGATTCTTATTTTGTAGCACTGTGACACAGCAGACATTTCTTTTGAGAGTATCTCTGCTGCATCTAAGCAGACATGTACACAACTGTAAATCTACACAGACACATTTACACTAGTGTGTGTCGATGTGTACACAGACACACACAAATGTTGATGAATACTGTAAATCTCATCAACAAATGTTTAAACAGATCCACAATGGTATACAATGAAGCAAAAAATGTGTTCATTTACCCAAAATTGTATACAATTATGTACAAACATGTACATATTATATATACATATATATATATATATATATATATATATATATAATGAATACAATGATGCACACTGAGAGCAACCTTAGGATTCATTTGTTTAATCCAACCTCTGCAGACTGCTACTGTCAGAGTAATTGACAGTAAAGATACCTCACACCTTTTACAACCAGCCTGAGGTGTAATGCTACACATGCAGTACATAATATACTTTGTGTGTGTGTGTGTGTGTGCGCCATCCCTTCCTTTGAAGCAGTTGTGATCAACCCCAGCATTAAGCTTGATCCAGCCACAGGCCTGTCCACCACCTCCTCCACCCTCCAGTATGCAGCCACCAAGGAAGACATTGGTGCAGTCTTTGTCTGCGTGTCCAGACACAAACTGACCAATCAGGAAGCTGTATTGGAACCCTTCCCCATTCACTGTGAGTAAAATACAATCCCTTCCATTAGCATTTGTTATTAATGTACTCATACCTTGCAGGCCAATGCATTATTGTATGTATGTACTGTATGTGTGAAATATAGTGCTATGTGCTTTGAGTGGACTACAATGGTGGTATACAAGTGCAGTCCATTAGTCATGTACAACTATTAAGTGAAGTCAATCTGACTGTGCCTGAAAATAACAGAAATCATTATTAGATATTCCAATGGATCAAACCACCATCAGAACTACATGTTTAAGACGTTCAACATGTAGTTCTGATAGTGTTTTCATTATTGACTCTTTCACATATACAGTACATTTATACAATAATGCATTGACCTGCAAGCTCACAAATCAGCTAAACATTCACACAGGAAAACACTTGAGATAGAGAGAGATAGAGTGTGTGAGAACCTTTTGTGATGTAATAGAAGATTTGATTGTTGTGTTTCTGTGCTGTTTGATGGTTGTATTGATGGTGTGGGTATTTTAACGAAAGGTTTCTGTGAAGCTTTAAATGCCTTCTGAACTTTGCAGATCCGTCAGAGAAGGTTAGCCTTCAAATAATGTCCAAGGGGCCCATAGTGGAGGGAGACAATGTGACACTTAAGTGTCATGCTGACGGCAACCCTCCACCCAAGTCCTTCTTCTTCTACTTAAAGGTCGGTCAGAAACCTCAAGCATCTCAGGAGCCTTTTATTACTAACACAAATGTGAATCTAACTTTATATTTTTGGGTTGGCACTGGCTGCTATCGGAGGTTGTCTATCCATTTGTAAATAATGCATGTTGATCCTGTTCTTCTGAACAACTGAGGAATGCTTCAAAAGCTTTACATTTGGAACATTTCTGGTTGGACTAAATAATGTACTGATCTGATTCTGGTGTTCAAAGGTCAAACCAACTCTGACCTCACACCACCAACATTCTGGTAAACATGATACCTCCGTAAATCCTGGAGGGTATTATTTTTAACTTTGGCTAAAAAAATGATATTAAAGTAATTAGTGAACAAAGACAATGTAAAAAAACCTGTTTGGCCAGATGTTAAATGTTAGAAGTAGCAGTCAAATTGAAAAATCTTCACTTTAAGACTAAATCAGTTCTTGTCTTTAATAGAAGCTCCATTAGCAACATTTCAGATAAGAAATATACAAGAAGATTGACATCACAACCTGGATGGACAGAAGAACAAGACCAGTTTACAGATACAACTCAGTTGATATCTGATTTTGAAAGGTGTTTATGGACGTTTCAACCAATCAGTCATCAAACGGGTGACTTTAGTTGTACTTAGCTTGTTCCATTTTCACCTTAATGTGGTTTTTAGTTCTATGTAAAATCTTTACATTTTGCAAGACATGATCTCTTCTCTTGTCAACAGGGCCAAAAAACGCTGGTGGAAAATTCCGACACCTATTCTTTGATTGCTGTCAGAAGAGAGGCTGCAGGAGAATACAAATGCTCCCTAGCTGACAACGAGATATTGGAAGCCGCCCAAAGCATTTCTGTGAGCTGTGAGTTCCCACGTCAAGACATTTTTAAAGCTGCTTCAAAACAAGCAGGGCAATCCTGCTGTGTCAAAGACCACAACCTCTAGAACCTCCCCATAATCCCCCACACTGTACTATGATGTCTGAACTTCTTATACATAACAAGGTGCTTGTATTCACAAGCCTATTTCATTTGCTGTAAATAAACTCATGGGAGCAAAGTAATGCTAACTGAATCTGACCTTTGAGATCCCTGCCTGCCAGAAAGGGAGGAGGGGAACTATTTCTGACATGGAAAGTGCAAAAGTGTCAAAAAGTGTGGGTGGGTGAGGAGCTCATATGACCCCTAAACTGTGCTTCTTTACTACCATCCATCAGTATCCCTGTGAGTCATTACTCCCTTGTTCCTAGGTGTTGGTTTCTAAGCTCGCTCAATCAATCAATCAATCAATCAATCAATCAATCAATCAATCAATCATTTGTATAAATAACAACAAATGTTATCTCAAGACACTTTACAAAAAGCAGTTAACGGCCTTACTCTTTATTTAATATTGCAAAAGAGCAGGTAAAAGACCTTACTCATTGTTATGTTACAAAAGTAGCTGTCACTTGAAAGGTGTCCTGTCGTCATCATCAAATTAAAACAAAGAAAAGCAGTAGCTTTTTTGTGATGATCAATGTCGAGCCCTTCCTTCAAAACTAGATAATGACTTGCACCAAAAACAAATGTTCTAGACTCACACACACTGAAATCACAGCCAGAATGATTTAAAGGCTGTGTTTCAATTCAGATTAATTTTAAGGTAGAATGACACTGTATATGAATATTAAAAATAATGGATCAATAAATAAATTATAAAAATAACTAAGATGTATCTCTTGGATGTGTACCTAACATAGCTTTTTCTGCCTTGGTTTGTCAGACCTGGAACTGAGTCTAAGTCCAACTGGAAACATTGTGAAGACAGTAGGAGACACCTTGTCTGTGAAGGTGGAAAAGATTTCCTCGGGTGATACCAAAGTGTCATGGACAAAGGTAATGGTGATAGCTTTGAGTTTTTCTTCAGAGAGATTGGGCACTGAATACTAGAAAGATATTGAAAGAGAAGGACGTTTGTCTACCTATTATTTTCTCTTTAGACACCTGATAGCAAAAAAATCAAATTGAGCTCTAACATGCTTTGAATAGTATATCGACCCTGATGATACAGTGTGTTGTTGTTGTCAAAGCAGCAACAACGGTATATACTGTAAATATGTATCTGTTTAATAATATAGAGTAGGTAACAGTGCTCTGTAATCATGGTGACCCTGTACGTTGGAAGTGAGTGTAATGGGCAACATTGAAAAATGAAGCCAATGCAGAAATGCAACAAACTGCAGTTCCTCAAGTGTCCACTTGAAATTAACATTAACAGCCCATCACAGCCTGGTACATAAAACAAATTTGGTCTGAATAGTTCATGTCCTAATCAGGATTTCTGTTTTTATAACTGATCTGATTTGATGACATAGTTTAGGGCGTGACTGATATGACATTGTAGCTGATCAGATCCAGTCTGTTGCCTGTTGACTGATAGTTACAGTAGGTTGAGACAGCCTTTCCAATATGGCACTGTAATTGTTGGGTTCCATGTTTATTCTAGTTTATGGTGTAAAAATCTGGCTTTTATAAATATTGTTATATTTCAAATGTAATTTGAGGAACACTTTTCTTCAGAAGACACAGAATGATTAAGTGATTTTTTTTTCAGAATGGAAAGCCTTCAAAAGAGCCAGAGTTTAACAAGTTGACCTATGCTGATGGAGGAATCTATGTATGTGAGGTTTCCATGAGCAGACTCTCACATCGTCAGAGCTTTGAACTGGTGGTAGAAGGTGAGTACGTATGTGTGTGTTGTTTTCAAAACCTTTGTTGCTGACAATAGCTAAATACTGACTTTGCCAGTCAGGAGTGGAAGAGCTGCAGGGTCTTTGTAGTAATCACATCAAGTTGCTCTTTGGGTACTTTGGTTTGCTATGCATAATTCATCTAGTAATGAGGTAGCATGGAAGAATGAATGAAAATCAGGGTCCTGATGAAGACCTGAGTCTTTTGCAGCATGTAGGGTGTTTTTAAATATACATTTAAAATGTAAAAAAGGCATTTGAAATGTATACAAATCCTACAGTGGGCCTTGGATTGTTTTTGAGAGACAGTTTCAGTCTGTACACTGGCTTGGTAAGTTTTAATTCATCAGAGCCTCCTGCTTCTGTCAGTTTTCCCAGAGTGTGCTTGAGGTAAGGTTCAGTGAATTTTGTAACCATAATTGTGCTTCTGATGAAACATTACTGAATGAGCAATGTCTGCAACAAATGAATGGGTTTACATCATGGATATGAGTTTTCTTTCTCTGTTCACACTATTGTCCAACAAAGCTGATTCTGATTCTGATCAGGAAAGCCTGTGATCACCAGCCTAACCAAACACCGTGCTGATGATGCCAAGTGCATAGTCCTGACCTGCGAGGCTGAGGGAGTACCAAGACCCACTTTTCAGTGGAACGTCAACAACACAAACGTAAGTGTCAAGCATTAGTGCCTGTATGTACTTTGAGCACTGTTAATATTGCTTAGTACTCATGATAGATTAATGTTGGGTCTTTGTAAATAATATAACAATGAGTAAGGTCTTTTATCTGATCTTTTGACAGATAAAAGAACAATGAGTAAAAAATAAAGAAAAAGAGGACAAAAAAGAATTAATCTTGAAATCATGTTGTTCAAAAGAAGAAAAGTAAGCAGGGTCAGGTAATCCAATCCTGCTTTTATCCAGATAATAGGTATTCCAGATTTGGTGATCCTTAAAAGTCTGTTTTTGGTCAGGCAGATTCAATCCATTTTTCTGGGATTAAAGTGAACTGAATTACACGGATTATCAAATTATTTGGTGGCTCACCCGATAAAAACTGTATTTTTCTGTTTACACATTCCATAATGTGTGTGTACCCCACCCTTTTTATTACAAGCCCTTATTTATTGTGTGCTTTTTGTCCTTTGTCAAGGAGGAGAGCTCTTACATCAATGGCAAGGCAACCCATAAAATAACTGTGGTCCCAAATGTGAACCTGACTGTCATCTGCAGTGTCTCTAACAAGCTGGGGGAGGACTTCAGGGCCATCAATATTACCTCAGGTAAACTGTGCCTATCAGCATCTTGGTCTGCTGGCTTTATTTTGATGAATAAGAAAGCAATGATTCTTACATCCAGTGGAGAATTAAATACATAGAACAGAGAAATCTAACTTTTCACTTGCTTGGCTGTGATAATTCCTTTTGTGTTTTGAGCTAATGTATTAGACCTACTGGGCTTAAAAGGCAGTGCTAGAGAGAGACCCATTATTTAATACAATTTCAGATTAACCCTCTTTATTAGCCATACTTCTTGAATTGCTTTAAATGTTTCCTAATACATGACAGAGAATTTACTTGAATCTCTTTTTAGCCAATGAACTTGTTGACCTTCGTCTTACCTGTGTTCCTGCGCTTCATATCGTGATGAGGAAGGCTATAGAGGAAGGCTCTGATTGTTCTGTCTTCATATGCACCCAACATCAGTTCAAAATACACAACCTTCTTGGAGTCTCTAGGTAGAGTCCCTGGAAGGGGTTCCGCCTCGGGACTCTATAGTTCTACTGGGAGACTTCTAAGCTTTGTTGTTTGGCTTCTGTGCTAGTCATGGATTGGCTGTAACAAACATAGGGAAGATCTTCTTGGTACCAGAACACCCTATAGGCCAAACTTCGATGATGGACTTTGTAGTTGTTTCATATGTTTTATACTCTTGAGTGAAGAGAGGAGCTGAGCTGTCAACTGATCACCACCTGGTGCTGAGTTGGATCAGATGACAGTTTAGGCTGATAAATCAGGTCTGTCCGGCAAATGTGTAATGCAGGTGATCTGAGAACGTCTGGCCCCTGTCTTCCCCAACAACCTCCGAAAGAATTTCTCTCATTCTGGGGGAGTATGGGGACATGGAGTCAGAGTAGTCCATGTTCATAGCCTCCATTGTGGAACCAGAGGATTGGAGTTGACCATCTGTTCTTAGGCGGCAATCTAAGAACCAGATAGTGTAAACCAGTGGTGAAGGAAGCTGTAAGGCTGAAGAAGGAGGCCTTTCTGGCTTGGTTAGCCCAGGGGTCTCTGGAAGCAGCTGACAGGTATCAGGTGGCTTGAAGGACTGGGGCTTCAGTGATTGCGGAAGCAAAAACCCAGGTGAGGGAGAAGTTTGGGGACACTCTGGAGTAGGACTTCAGGTCAAGAAAGTTATGGCAAAGTATTGGACAGCTCAGGAAGGGAAAGCAGGGCTTGCCCCAGGCTGTTATCAGCATTGTTGGGTGGTTGAAGGAATACTTTGAGAAACTCTTGAACCCAGACAACACGTCCTCTGGAGGAAGCCTTATCACTTAAAGGTCAAAGGTCACTGAGGCAGTTTGGAAGCCTTTCAGTGGCAAGGAGAGGGTGGATGCGATTAACCCTGAGATGCTTAATGTGCTGGACTTTGTTGGGCTGGGTTAGGGTTAGGGACAGTGCCTTTGGAGCGGCAGACCAGTGTGGTGGTTTCCATTTTTAAAAAGGGGGTGTGCTCCAATTATTAGTGGACCTTTACCCATGCAGGGCTTCATTGGAGCTCATCAAGTCTACATGTGTTTTGTGGACTTGGAGAAGGCTTTTGACCGTGTCCCTCGAGAGATCATGTTGGGGGTACAGCCGGAATATGGGGTCCCGGGGCCGTTGCTTAAGAGCCATCCGGTCCCAACGTGGTGATCAACGTGTAAGCTGTGTCCTGGACCTCTCTTTTAAAACTGGTTGTTATCAAACTGTCTTTTCTTTGTTCTCTGGTAGAGCCCTATTGTTTGAATGCATGCTGTGCCTTTGCTGTTGCTATTCAATGTTTGTGTCAGTCTCTTCTTATCCTCTGTTCTTTTGTCTTTTTCTTTAGTATCTCCATAGATTTTCTGTGGTTTGTTTTTGGGAGGTGCTAAATATGTCCTCTGACAGCAGAGTAAACTGCTGCTTTGACAATGTGTTGGTGTTTACCTGTCCAGGCTTTTAATCACTTTTACGAACAGTATTTATATTTTTGTTTGGATTTCAATTTTTATATATATTTTATATTTTCTTTCAGTTGTTCTAGAGAGAAAACAGCCACAAGGTAAGATTTTTATTTTCTTTGTTGATATCTTTCTTTTATTTTCTGTTTAAAGTACATTTTGAGGAATATTTCTTTAAAAATATTGTTTTATCAGTTTTAAGGGGAAACCAGGTATGGTAAATTTAGCAAAGATTGACAATGAGTAATTTATGCACCAACCAAATTGCTTTTTCTTTATTAATATAATGATATATTTAAACTGAGCCACAGACTTTAGGCTCAACAGACCAGGCTTACCCTCTTATCTCCCTTGGTGGTAAAATAGATTATGAACCTCCATTGATTGAGTATAAATCAGATTGAGAAGATGGTGATTTACAAAGGACCAGGTTCTGGTCATGTTGCTCTATATGAAAGCTTCTATATGAGGGTTGCTGTCCATTTGCAGACCCTAAGGAGGATTCAGGGGACCAAGCAAAGCTCATAGGAGGTGTCGTGGGCGGACTTCTCATAGCTGCTCTTGTGGTGGGACTCATCTACTGGCTCTACATGAAAAATTCAAGGTGAAGTATTAATTTAAGTACATCTACTTGACATCAGGAGGCTCCATAGGTCCAAAAATATTTTCCTGTGGGCCCAAAGTGTACGGGTCTCAGGGGGGCTCAGGTCCCTGTGAGGAAGTCTCTAAAGAAATGAGAATAAATACTCCTGAGTGACTGTTAGGTATGATCCACAGTCTCTGTCAAAAGATGAAACTTAAGTGATAACAGGAGTTAAATAAGTACTGTAATAAGTCATTACAAAGACAGAATTATAAATGTAACTAACAGTTCTCTGGATTACTTCTGTATGACCTACAGACAAGGAAGCTGGAAAACTGGTGAAAAGGAGACAGGAATACCTGAGGAGAGCAAGAAACTAGAGGATAACAATCAGACAGTTTGAAGACTGTGCTACGTGGGATAAAAGAGGTATGCATATGTGACTCTTATCCAATAACTTGTTATTTCATGTGCAAATCTCAAACAGTACTTTTTAAACATCTTTTTATAAACATACAAAAGTTCTGTCAATCTCATCGCTTAGACTCCAGACCTTTGATATGCCATTCCCAGCACTGACCGTAGTTCTATAGAGAAAATATTTAATGGAATGGAAACACTGGAATAGCTTTTAAAGATTCATTTGAAAAACAATGATAATGCATCACATGTTATTATCATCATAGGAAGAAGCAGGTGGAAAACCAACTGTCATCATGAAACACACAGACTTCCTGTTGGCTGCTGATGCACTCAATAAGTTTCCAGATACCAAGAACCAAGTCCTGTCACCAGCCTGCTGTCCCCCCTTACTTTTTGAAGTCCACACTGAGGCCGCCACGTCACTGTGTCATTCTTTCTTTCTTCTTTTTTATTTGTGTTTCTAGTCAATACTGCTTGTTATGTTGTTGGAGACATTCTGCTAGATTTTTTGGTTGGAGCTCTGACTAGTTACAGTATTTCTTTTTTTGTATTTCTTTGGTTTGTTCTAGAATGCCTATGACTTAAGGCCTGAATAAACATTGGCTGAGCATGCCAACATTTTGACTTTGTACTTGTGCGCTGTGTGCCTTTATGTGGCTGTGCTCAGAGAAATAGACACTTCACTGCTGTATCACCCGACCGAAATTGTTACCACAATGACCTCGACATATCATAACCTCCTGACACTCTGTCACTGTGCCTACCCTAATAACAAACTGTGTTTGACACATGGAGCAACATGATACAGAAGACATTTTGGTGAAAGACTTTATTTTATTCTCAAATGTGATTCTTTTACTTTATTTTTCATCTAATTGAAGATTTAAAAGAGAAAGAAGAAGCAATTGGAAAAGAGCAACAAGTTAGAAATCCAACAGCATTGTGTTCTTAATGTCTTATAAATTCATGTTTTAGTTTGATACACTACATGTCATGTTAATGTCTTTACCTCACTGTTTCTCTGTTCTTTTACCAACCCTCCAAGGCTGGGATCAGGGTTTTGGAGAAAGTTAATTTTATCTTTAATGTTATCTTTTTATGCTTCATTTCTTTAATGTATTTACCTGGATGGCGATACTGCAGCATGCACATTTTTTAGGTACTGAATGTTTGAACTTCTGTGTTCATTGGTTTCATTATCAGAACAGGACTCTTAGCTTGTGAAGGATGACCCAAACTGAAGACAGTAGTTGAAATGTAGAGACTAGTAAAGCTGCTTGTTCTCTGGATTTACATTTACATGACCCAATGGGCCAGCAAAGAGAAGGACTTGAAAAGACAGTTAGAGTATTGATAACAGTAGTTCAGTTCATAGTTAGCTAAGCAATGGTTCATTTTGAAATATGACATTTTGCAGAAAACATATACATATTTATGATTTATGTAGTTTTTCTATCTATTTTGACAGAAGCATCAACATGTCACCTCATTCTCATTTACCTTTGTTCTTTCACTGGATGAAACCTGTTACCAATAGTAAAACTTTGAGTATTTATCTAATAATGTCATTAGGAAAGGAATGTTTTTTTCAGATCTCGTGGCTGCTAGTTTGCAACAAAAACTCCAAGAGACAAAAAGATGACATTTCATTCTGTTGTTTTTTAAACTGTGTCAAATTTACCAATGAAGCTTTTTCACAAATGGTTGCAAAATGTTATGAAACTGTTCTCTCATCACGTTTGTTGCTTTCAAGTAATCAGGTAAACAGTGAAACCAATGAAGAAAAAGGCTTTAGTAGAGTTGTAAATACAGACAGACTTTGTTTTCTGTTTTTTATTGTTGTCAATAAAGTGTCAATAAAACAAAAATGTTTGTGTTTTTTTAGTTTATGGTCCCAAGAAAAACATCTATCTATCTTCACATAGTTGTAGTTTTTAGTTTTCTGTTCAGTTCTGATGTTTACACTAAGGAGTGAGTCACATTTGTTTTGCACATTGATCACATGAAAGCGAGGCCTGCACCGACTCTAGCACCCCCCAACCCAGTAGGGTCCAACTGCAGCCTTGCAGACCGGGCAAAACCCTTACAAAACACGCCCACACACACACGATGCTACGGTGGCTGAGTAAGACAACAGAACGATGCAACCCAAAAATGAAACTATATTAATACTTAAGGTAGCAGTTTAAACATTTATTACACAAAATACCTTTTAGGGACAAGAACACTATGATATGTGCATTGGATTGCTGTTTTATTTATGTTGTGTTTGTCCCTACCAAACAAACATGAATAATAATTATATTAAGCAAAGACAAAAGGATTACACATATTACATGTATTTGAAATCGAATCTGAACAATATCAATGTTTTTATTATGATACAAATATATGAAGGCTTTGGGAAAACAAATCATTTTGAAAAAAAATGCATTAATGAAACAGCCCTATATAATTAAAAATGTATTAAGAAGAAAAGTTTAGGATTAGTTATTTATCATGTGACCCTTTGAAAAGTTAAAATAACTGCAGAACTTTCAACACGTGCATTTAACAACTTTATTTTACAATCTTCATTTCTGAATCACATTTTCCCCTATTCAGTTTATGTCGTGTCTCGAAAATGACTATAACTTCAGCTAATAATAGATTTTATATTCACACATTTGCTAAAACAGTAATTACTTAAACAGACTTGAGCAGACTGACTCCATTCAGTCTGCTCATTTACTACAAAAACCCTTAACTTACTTTTATTGTATTAATTAGCTTAGATTGTACAAGTGGGAGAGAGTGAGACAATTTTTAAAATGTTGAACATAACATCTTTACTTTACGATATTCTCTATGGTAAAACAAATTTGATCCCCAAACATTTTTTTAAATACTTAACTTTACAATGAAACAAGGTTTGTCAAAAATGCCATCACAGAAGGTTTTAACAACTAGGATTGATTAAGGAGATGAAGCTATACTGTTAAAACATCAGGGAGGTTAAGTCCTCACATTCAGTTGGGCCTTACATCCTGCTCAATGTTTAAGGGTAATAACACGTTTCTCCATGGAAACACAAATAAATGTTTAAAATAAATAAGTTACATAAATCTTTATAACATCTTTTCACTCTACACACAAGGCCTATATATACACACACACACACACACACACACACACACACACACACACACACACACACACACACACACACACACACACACACACACACACACACACACACACACACACACACACACACACACACACACACACACACACACACACACACACACACACACACACACACACACACACACACACACACACACACACACACACACACACACACACACACACACACACACACACACACACACACACACACACACACACACACACACACACACACACACACACACACACACACACACACACACACACACACACACACACACACACACACACACACACACACACACACACACACACACACACACACACACACACACACACACACACACACACACACACACACACACACACACACACACACACACATCTCTCAAAAATATGCTGATTTGCAATATTCATAAAGATTTAAACCTACCAAAATCCGGTTTCAATGTTCTGACAGGACTTGGTTCTTGGTATCTGGAAACCTGTTCTCCATCACATCCCAGTTTATCATCACACAATGACACTTGTTCCACTTGTCCTGTTTTTGCACAATAGACAGCCCCGGAGAAATACTGCACTGGTAGTGTTTACCCGTATGTGGTTTGATAATAAATCCACTTCCTCATCTCCCTCCCACATCAGTAGAGAGCTGAGGGGAATGCAGTGAGAGCAGCCCCGGTAGGCTATGCCTGGAGCCAAGCCCTGCACACATTCTCTTTGTTATTTTGGCCATTGACTTACCTCCAAAGACAATTACACTGCTGCTTCAAAATCTAAATTTGACTTGTGTTGCTGGCTTGGTCGGGAGTAGGAAGAGTAGGGGTCACTTATCACGTTGTGTCTAGGTTTCCCTAGATCGGGGATATAACACAAAACAAAACATCGAGCAAAGGATTCTTGACTTTATTAATGAAAATAACTTATCAAGAAAAACATTTATTGTGTATAAATTAATTGCACATTAATCTGTGCCCTACTCAACACTGTTTTCACCGGACCACATTAATAACAAAATAAAATACTACTAATATAAACTACCCTTGGCAATCTAAGGCAACTTACCCCCTTGACAAGGAAGACCAATGAAATGCAAAATTCTGAGCTTAAACCTTTCCAAGTTTAAGAAAATGAAAGAAGGAACAGAAACCGAAAATCCAAAACCGAACCCCAAGGGAGACGCCACAAGATTTCACATCGAAAATCTTTTTGTAAAATGTTGGTGGCCTAGTTTTCAGGAAAGAAATAAGGGTCATTGTCTAACTTTCAAAACTAGTTTTGATAGTTTTCTGCCTTTGGATTAGCCTCGATGACAAGGAACCAAACACACCTAATTGTATACAGCTCCTCAGTATATAAAACTACAAACAGTTAATCATTCTGGTCAGGAAAAAAAACATTGATGTGAAAAAGGGTCAATACATATTTGTTTGGTTTCTTAATTCATACACAGAGACTGCTGAGAGCTGACTTTGCTCCAACAACTATGTATAATAATAAGTATTTGAGTCCAGGTATTGAGAAATAAGGATGACATAAAATCCAAAAATCTGATTGATACATTAAACAAAATCCTCACTGCAGATCCATCTGACGCTCTGTCTCTGTTAGACACTCATCAGACTACTGCTATGGAAGTAGAATTAAGAGGTCACTCACTCTTTGAATGTCAAATACTACAGGTATCATTGACAAACTTCAGAGGATATTTGATGTTTTTTTTCCAGCTTGGGTCTTTTTGCCACCATTTCTATTAGTCAGAATAAAATTGCACTCTCTATACTGCAGAGATTTGGAAGTTCAGTAACATTGCTATAGATATAAAAGTGTTTGTGTTTGTGCAGGAGCAAACTGAAAGAAGCTTGTCCTATAAAAAACATTGTTGTACATACTCTGGATTATTTACAGCCTGGGTGTTCACAATAAATATACTATTATTTAAACAGTCCCAAAACTGCAATACGTAATCTAAAAGGAATTATTACAGTAGCCGAATTTAACCATCTATTTTAAACATGTGCGATGGAAAAACTACAACCTTGCCTGGTACAGCACACATCTGTTAACATCTGGTATAACAAAACAAAATGGCCATAAAAAAATATTTTCTTATATTTAAATAACTCCAACAATATATGTGAGACATCTTGAAGTCATAAGGCAGAAATACAGTTTCCAGATTTGAATTTAAGACAGTTTAAATTCACCCGTACTGCACAGTGAAGTTGCATATGTCCTGTCTATTTTACTATGGTCTTCAGAGGATTCTGTTGGTCCCTACTGGCTTTACACTGCAGCACAGCATCAGAAAACAGATTGAGAAAATCCTCAAACATTTGGGAATATTGACACTTTCACCATGTGATGGCTTTGATATTAAATATGATCCAGCAAGTAACAGTATGACGACCGCTGAGCTTTTCATATGTGAGCTCCGACACATCATTCTGCACGCTGATCAACACAACAATACACACCTCTCATTTGAATGCTTAGGCTAAAATGCAGGCACAAATGTCTCTGGCTTTTGAAAAATTATTTAAAAAATATCTAAAACACTAAAATGTCACTCTTCTAGTCCATGTAAGACACGAGGTGATAAATAATGCTGCTCCACCAGAGCTGTCCTGAACATTCTCCAGATCTGAAGGAGTCAATAAGGCATCCTCAGGCTCTTTCTGACTCCCACCTGAAAGCCCTTCTCATTCTGAAACACAGGTATTTCCTGTGAGGGGAAACAGACATTAAAAGGAATAAAAAGAAGACATGTGGAGGAGTTCGAGAAGAGAGCAGTGGAGCCCACCACAGGTTGTCAATAAAAGTGACCCCTAACATCTACTAAGCACATCAAATGAGCTGAAAGTATTTTTTTCTGTTTAAAACGTGTGGAGGCTAGAACAGTATGTAATATGAAGGGGAACAACAGGAGCAGGATCATTCAATCAAACCACGAGACAGAAGTGTTGAAAACAGAAGAGCACACTGTAAACACTAACAAACGTGGTTCTCTTTTGTTCAGGTTCAACGGTATTTTCTCTGATTTTGTGTTTCTGCAGTGTTTTAGCCACTTTGAAGTTAACTCTGCTTTGAAAATGTTATTTATTCAGCACATTTTTGTTGACTGCCATGTTTTAGTCAATCCATTCACATATCCACTTCCTTGCTTTGCGTCCTTGTCAATGTCTCCAGTTCTAGAGGTTTAGTCTGGGGGCCATTAAGGCAAACTCTCTGAGAATTCCTCTGGCCACGTCGACTTTGTACTGGGCGATGGTCAGCGCCCGCTTCACGTCCTCAAAGGAGTAACCTTCCCCCATCAACTTGGCTATCTTGGCATCCACAGTCTCCAGGTCCAGGCTCTGGGGTTTACCTGGCTGACTGTCTAAAGGGATCTTCCTCGGGAGGGGCTTGGGCGGTCTGGCGGGGGCCTGTAAACAGTCCATGGAGACTTAAAGAGAAAGGAGAGAAATCATTTCAGACTCAGACCTTCACAAGTGTTATTAGTGACCATTCTTTACATTCTCTCACACACACACACACACACACACACACACACACACACACACACACACACACACACACACACACACACACACACACACACACACACACACACACACACACACACACACACACACACACACACACACACACACACACACACACACACACACACACACACACACACACACACACACACACACACACACACACACACACACACACACACACACACACACACACACACACACACACACACACACACACACACACACACACACACCAAATACAAAGCCAATTAAGAGATCAGTGAATACACCACTAAGCCACATGTCAGGGTTTAAAGAAAGGAGAAACAGAATCTAAACTAAAATGATTGACTTACTTCTTTAAAGTCTAAAAGTCTTTAAATGTCCAAACTGAAAAATTCCATTCTGAACAACATAAAGAACTGTACCGAAGTGACAACAAGAGGAAAAGAACACTGAGACAAAGAGGTAATCAGACCCTCAATCAAATGGAGGGAAACCAGACAAAGGGAGGACGAAAGACAAGAAACACAAATGAAAACAGGAAATACTTAAGACACAGGGAAATCAAGAATGTAACAATAGACACTAGGGGTCTTTTTCAAACCGGCCACTACACCCTCTCCCTACTCCTCCGTTCTAATTAAGTCCGTCCCAAACCAATTAGCGGGGAGTGGAAGTGGGTTGTAAAACCCTCCACCAGCGAGTGTGCACTAATGCCTTTCGGATCACGTGCAACGCCTATTGTGTCCGGTCGTCATGGATGAAGCAACCTGTGAGTTCAAACACTGCTCCAACTAAGATAGACATTTAATATCCTCATACAGACGTTAACAACTTCAAATGTGTACTAAGGATCAAATATATGTTTATTTATTTTAAAGTGTTTTATATTTACAGGGACTGTTGCAAAAAACAAAAGAATATTAAATCATGTTGCAGACAATTTTTTGCTGTTAATATTTATTTCTTATTTTTCTACTTTTGATGTCTTTGTGAAATCTCAATTCAACAATAAAAAAATACACTTTTTGCTGCTCTGATGTTCAACGATATTATCCATGTCTTTGCATTAATTTAGGACACCCTGATCTAAAAATTACAACAAATTAACTTAAATTATAAATTACAATAAACAATGAAGGCTCAATCTAATAGTTTGGTTATAAGTCTACACTAATATAACTAAAGAAAAAGAATAATAATCTAGGCTACATAAATATTTTTACAGAATGCATTAGCCACAAAAAAAAAGCCGTTACCGCAAGATACTGCTGAGTAACCATGGTAACACACAGTTCCTGTTTCAACCTGAGAGAGGAAAGTTTTTCCCAAAGCCTGCCGCTGTATTTCTACCCTACACCTTGATGAAGGGGACACGGAGGGAGAGGGTGTGTTTGATTTGAAAAAGGGCCTTCGACACAAGGATAAGAAATGACAAAATAAAACAGGAAGCACTCAAATCTGAAACACTAAACCAGAAACCTATTACACCTTAGCTGTGTGAAGTATAAACTAAATATTATATCACAGCCTTGTTCTGTCACATTTTCCCCCCCCAATATTTTTGGAGTTGGCACCCGTATCAATAATAAAGACCTGTCTTTAATATCAAGAGAGCAAATACTTATGAATTTGGTCTTTTATGTCCTGGAATACTAAGGGATGGCAACATATGGTCTGCCTGGTTCAAGGCCTAGAGAAAATAATACAACTGAAAATAGACCTAATGAGGTGAATTGGGTCAAGATTAAAAGATGGTCACAGGACTTCTTCTTCATGTTGTCTTCTCTCCACAAAACAAGAGTAAAATGTACAGAGTAGGGAAACTGTGTGGCTGCTATTCTGCTTGAATAGCAAAAACAGAATGTGCTTTGTGAGATGTAACTCTACCTTGACTGTCTTTTAAAAAGCTGAATTCTAGGCAGCATCTGGAGCCTTTAACATGTTCTGTATGTCTTCTGAGCGGAGGCAGAGGAACAGCATTGTTCAGCATGTCAATTACTGTGTCTAAACCACACAAAACATGGAGATAGTTAACAGAGTCATATGATATATTATGAACCGTGTGATACTACTTCTTATGAGAGAGCTCACCTGGGGTTAGAAGCAAGTGATCCTGACCAGAGGACAGCCGATGTGGTTTTGTAAGGGCTGAGGAGGAGGAGGAGGAGGAGGAGGAGGAGGAGTTACAGGATGAGAGATCTGTGAGGCTGTGTCGAGCTGGTGGAGGAGGTGGAGGCTGGGAGGGTGGGCCGCTGTTAAAAGCGTCTGTTAAAGCTGAAACAGGACAGAATCCAAAACTGAGCTCTATGATATGATGACAAGTTCATACATATTCAACAGGGAGGTGGCTGACACTGCAACACAAACAAAACACATGATAGAGAGCGGCTGCCATGGTGGCCTTCAGAAAAAAAACAAGGAAGGCTCTTTTTCTGATATAAAACATAGCCATGCACAGAACACAAGTGTATGTGTTTGTCTCGGTAGAGATACAGTCCTCAAATCCATCTCATTAGATAGATAGATAGATAGATAGATAGATAGATAAGGCATCAAACTTAAAAACACTGTGAGTAACAATAAGGCAGGCCTATTTGAAACATTTTCTTGCTGTTTGTCAATAGCATCACAATGTCTATTGATTACTATTTAAAGGAAAACCAAATGAATGTTGCACATGTACTGCCAGTGGAAGGAAAATATGCATTTCCTGAAATGGTGCTAAATACATTTTGAATTAAGATTTGACTTGAGTTATTTTTTGTGTGGTTTTGAATCTTCATATCTCTTGATAGTGCATCAAAATGAACTTCAGTCAATAAAAGCATATGTGAAGACTGAAAGAGACAGGTATCCCTCGACGGATCACTGAAATCCATTCAATGAAGAAAAAAATGGCAAGAACAAATCATTTTTGACATATGAAGTGGTTCACCTGAGCACACAGCTGTGATGGCCAATAAATGGTAAATGGACTTGAGCTTATATATCACTTTTCTAGTCTCCTGACTACTCAAAGCACTTTTACACTGCATGTCACACCCACACATTCACTGATGGTAGTGATCCCGATGTAGTATCATCCATCAGAAGTAACTAATCCCATTCATACACCACCACCAAAGCAGTGGGAGCAATTCAGGGTTAAGTGTCTTGCCCAAGGACACATAGGACATATTGCCCAGCTGGGGATTGAATCCTTGACCTTCTGGTTGAGAGGCGACGATTCTACCAACTGAGCCACAGCCGCCCCCAATAGGATGGGCTCAGATGGAATGTAAACTGGGACAAGAAGGTTAGGGCCCAGTGAGATGGGGGTGAAACTACCTTGAGGGGGCAGCAGAATGTCATAGTCAGATGATGAATTGTTGGCGTTGAAGAGGCTGGAGGCAGCATGTGACGCCCCCCTGAGCGAGTCTGAGTATCCCCCTAAAAAAACAAGCAGAGCGCAGCAAAACAGTTTACACAGCTATTTTAAAAAGGGCACAGCATGCAATTAAGATATCACACTTAGAACAACCATTTAAAGAAGTTTGCATTTCTTTACGGATTTTTTTCTGTTTCTGTTTTTCATGAAGATAGAATAAAACCCCTACTCATTTTACAACATTGGAATAAGAACCTGAAAAAACAAACAAACAAACAATTGATCTGTAGTTGAAACCAATAGCGTGATCAGCGGATTAAATGACTTGTTTAGATGTGTTCTTAAGTATTTTGTGCAACACATTCATCCTGCTTTCTGAAACCTTAAATGGATACTTCATCCGTTGAAACATGAATCTGTATTAACATTGGGTCATATATGTAGTAGAAATGTGAAGTAAATGTTGAAGTTGGTGCCTTCTTGGCCGTGAAAAGGCAGAAAGTGTCTTTTTGGCTCATGTGGATGAAAGACACCAAATCCCAGAATGCACAGCACCGCAGACCACTCCCACTAAGGTCTTCTAGTTCAGAATCAGAAATACTTTATTAATCCCAGAGGGAAATTCGATCGATACAGTTTCTCCAAAATATACAATATAGCAGTAGAAACATAGTAATAAAAACATTTACAGACATATTTACTTCAACACATAAGTCCGTTTCCATCTGAACTCATTCAGAGGGAAGGAATTGGTATCTTGTAAATTCCTGGCAGAAAACAGACTCTATGTCTGTGTCCATAGTCAAACAGTGAGAGCACCGACACTACCAGTCAGCCCCAGCTCGAGCCGGCCCCGGCTCCTCGTCCTCACCGGCAGGCCTTATGTCTTGGCTGCTGAGCTGAAATGGTTGCTGCTGACAGGCCGGTCTTGTGACGCGGTGGCAGCAGTGGCTAGCGGCGGCCCCGGCGGCCGGTGGGCAGCGGCAGCAGCAGCCGAGACACAAGACCGGCCTGTCGGCAGCAACCATCTCCCCGCTATATGTATATTTTTTTCGCCATTATCACCAAAGCCTGTTAGCATAGCTTCCAAGTAATATGGCGGACGTTAAGTTTCGATTCTGGGAGTGAGTTCCCACCCACTGAACTGTGATTGGTCTGTAGCGTCAGTGGTCGAAAATATGAGGAACTAGCGTTGCAGTTTCACCCTGCTAACCGCAACAGCTTCCAATGATGCAATATGATGATTTTTGCATCACTGGAAGCTCCTTTTCAGACTTAGAAATACAAAGATTTCCCATCTCAGGGGAAAATGAGGGCGGGATGCACGACCATTCAAAAACACTACCAGGTTTCTAATGATACAAAGCTTAATGCAAATGGGTGAAGTATCCCTTTAAGTATGATTAAAACATTATCTATGTATATATATATAAGAAAATGGGATCAGTATATGTAGATTGTGTTCGCGGACAGACGCTTGCATATCCAATTGAAACATTTTGAGCCATGTCATACATTTTCTTTGGATTTGAGATTTGAGATTTGCAGAATTGAAAAGTTTCTACATCAGAGCTGTCAATGATTTAAAAAGTGTAAAGATAACATGAATATGATGTTGAATAATCTCTGTTGGTGTAAGGACTCACTGGGCTCAGGGCTAGACTTCTTCTCCTTGATGCAGGACTCTGGAGAGCTGTTCTCAAAGTTTCTGTTGACAAAGGTTCACAGCAGTTTAATTTTACTCTTGGTGTATCGTCATGTTAACACTTTGAGAAGAGGCCGGTACCTGCTGGGTATAGAGAGGCAAAGGGGGGCCTGACTCAGGCAGAGGTTGGATGAAGGGATCTGGTAATCCTGCACCCTCACCATTGCTCCACGCTGATTCTCCACCACAGCACTGCTGACAGGGTTGGACAGACTATGGTTATGCTAACTTACTTCTGGGTTTTAGGACTCGTTCCTGTGGCGCCCTATTCACAGTATGAATAAGTATTAAGAGTGTTTAACTGCAGTCAGGTAAAAGTGAGGGGGGAAACGTATCCCTAAAGAGTGCTCATTTGAAGGGGTAAAATTAAGAGTTGATGGCTAAATTATGTGAACTCAGATCACCCCCTTCAAAGTGAGTTTGACTTTTGACCCTCATTGTCTTAGAGCTCCTGTGAGGAAGACTAAAAGAGTTTAAATTTGTACTTGTTCTTTTAGATTTAACTGCTGCATTTGACACTGTGGATCATAATATCGTGATCTCTCGTTTGGAGCATTAGGTGGGCATCAGGGGCATAGCACTGGATTGGTTCAGGTCATACTTGGCTGATCAAACTTTCTGTGTCAGCCTTGGTGACTTTTTACCCTCCTCTGCTCCTCTCTCGTGCAGAGTCCCACAGGGCTGAATTCTACGCCCTCTCCTTTTCTCTCTGTATTTGCTCCCACTAGGTTCAATACTTAGGAAGCATGGCATTGCATTCCACTGTTATGCAGACGACAGTCAAATTTATGTGCCACTTAAAAAGAACAATGAATACTCTGTTCGACTGTTGTTTGAGTGTCTAGATGACATAAAGGCCTGGATGGCTCTGAACTTTTTAAATTTTAATGATAAAAAGACAGAAGTGATGGTTTTTGGGGGAACCACTGGGACCCCCCCTGTAGATCTGGGTTCCTTGGCCCAGTATTCCAAAAAATGCATCACAAATCTAGGGGTGGACCCTGATCTTAAGCTTGACAGTCAGATTAAGGCTGTCATAAAATCAAGCTTTTTCCATTTGAGGCAGCTGGCCAAAATAAAGCCAATTCTTTTAAGGCAGCACTTTGAGACGGTAATCCACGCCTTTGTTACCACACGACTGGATTACTGTAATGCATTGTATGTGGGGGGTTAGTGGGTCCTCCAGATGGTACAGAATGCAGCTGCACGTCTTTTAACTGGAACACGTAAATATGACCACATTTCCCCCATTTTAGCCTCACTCCACTGGTTGCCCATACAATTGAGGATCAATTTTAAAATTATTTTATTTGCTTTTAAATCTTTTAATAGTCTTGCCCCGCCCTACCTCTCTGAGCTTCTACACCCATACACGCCCACCCGCTCTCAGGTCAGCTGATCAGCTGCTCCTGAGGGGGCCTAAAACCAAGTGGAAGCTCAGAGGGGACCGTGTGTTTGCTGTTGCGGCTCCAAAATTATGGAACGATATACCTCAGCACTTTAAACAGGCCTCTTCTCTGCCTGTTTTTAAATCTCGTCTTAAGACCCATCTCTTTTCCCTGGCCTTTGACACACAGTAAGACGTCGACTTATTTATTTATTTAATTTATTTTTTGCATGCCTATTCATTTTACTGATGTTTTATGTCTTTTAACTTGATTCTGTATTTCACATGTAGTTTTCTTTTATCTCATGTGAGCTGTTATGTATTTTATTTATTCTTCTGTACAGCACTTTGGTCAACTGTGGTTGTTTTAAAGTGCTTAACAAATAAAGTTGGATTGGATTGGTACCCAGTGCAAGTATGTTAAACAACAACAAGCCCTTTGTTGCTCTTTCTGCACACTGGCACACCTCCACTTTGCACTTTAATAACTTTGTAGGAATTCTCAACTTGGTATGAGCTTGACTGATTTTATTTGGTTTTGTATTTTGTTGTCTGATTTTTTTAATTTGTAAAGTAAAAGCCCGTTCATTTTCTCCATAGCAGATTTGATTATTAGCCATGATGTCATAATCATCAAACTGTTGCTGGCTCTTTAACTTTTGATCAGTTTTTTTACATTTTTATATTTTTGATTTGTATTTAATTGTGCACTGTGTTTCTTTTGTTGGCTGTCCTGCTTTGCTGCTGTAACACTGTAAATATCTCCACTGTGAGATGAATAAAGGATTATCTTCTCTTATTATCGTTCTATAGATAGATACCAAGAGCATATAGATACATTCGTCTTTCAGGGTCACATGCACTAATGCCTTTCACAAACTTGAATGAACAGGTGTGTTGCCTTAGCAAGCCTTTTAAAGGTTAGCTAAGTGTTAGCATACTATGTGGAGCAGCAAATCACAACTTGAACCTATTTGATCTTACCACTAAGTAAAACCACTTCAGTACAAAAACAACATCAGGTTTCTAAACCTTTCAGAACCCAACAGCATCTTGGATTGATAATACATGAGTGTCAAACTATCTTTTTTCAGACTTGAAAATAAATTCACAATAAGTAAAACCAGTTCCATAATCAGAATCTAAACCACTTTCATGCTGCAAAATGTGGGCATCATATAAATTGAAGTTCTGTGACCACATTTATTTCAGATTTGAATATGAAATTGGGTTGTGACATTTTAATCTGGTAATCACTTAGGTATGCATTCTGACATGTTTGAGTCCAGCCAGCAACTTTTTGCATTTAAACCCCCCTGCTCCCATGTATCCTGTCTGTCTGCCTGTCCCCCTTCAATCTAATGGAAAGAAAAATGTATGTATGTTTTTGTTTCTGAAATGTAACCTGTGCTCACATACTGCATGTGTTAATCCATCTGTGTAAAGGAAGTGTGTTTATTCCACTTTGACTAATACTTTGCAACCAGAACTTCCCCTTTTGACACAAGCTGCATCAGAAGTGACATCTCTGAACACTACTTCACTAGAGCTCATTATGTAAAAGAATCCTAATGTAATTATTACAGCAGCTAAATGCTTCTTAGCTTTGCAGTTAGCATTTTCAAAACTGTTTCACACCAGGAATTCTCCCTAAGGCTACCCAACCTCCCTGCTAAACATCCCTTGAGACAGTAAGAATGGTCAAGAAATGGAATAGAGGACAAAAAAGGGATGTTTAAAGTAAAACAAGAATTTGTGAGTGTGTGTGTTTGCACTTACTTTTGGCTACTGGTCATTGTGGACAGCATTGGTGAGTCTCGTGGGGGAAGGATGTCATACTCGTCATTGTCTTGAACACCATTTGAGAAGGGCTGTACACCAGAGAAGGACAGGGGAACTTCAACAAATTCAAATACCAGTAAGGAGTAGTATGTTATTCTATTATCTTTTCTGTTCTACAACAGATTTGATTCAGGTCACACTCCCTAACCCGCCCACCAGAGCACAGACCAGCATGCATTGCCCAGCTCATCAGCCCACTCACGCCCCTCAGCAGCACTTTGACTTCTCCAGTTCCTTCTACACAATCCAGCTCTAGGTGTTCATGAGTAGACCTGGCTGCATGGACAGTACTTCACTAACAGACTATTTGAGAATTCAGGACTGTGTGTTTCACATGGAGGTCTAAAGTGCATCATCACATTATCGTGGGTTTGGTATAAAAGGAAACTGAACAGGACCACAGCTAGGTCATCATGGACTTTGTGGACTGGTGTGAACCATCTTCAACACCAGCTAGACAAAGAAGATGGTGGAGACGCCCTGGTAAACATGCAGGGATTGGACCATTGAGAAGGTGGAGACATACAAATACCTGGGTGTTCACCTGAACAACAAACTGGACAGGTCAGACAAACACAGCTGTCTGTATAAACAGGGCCAGACTGCAGCTGCTGAGGAGACTGTGCAGTTCTAAGGACAGGAGGGAGAACAGAGAGGGACAGAAAGAGACCCAAAAATCTGGCCAGGATCTTTTTTGGAGAGGAGGATGTTATCAAAGCTGACATCCATGTTGGACTGTGAAGCCTTAACCAGCTCTGTAAACAGCACACCTTTTTTACCCATCCTGCAACAAGTAGGCCTATTGTAGCTCATTCATGCCATCTGCTGCTATACTTTGGAAATCCAGTGTCCCAACTACAAGCAGAATGAGTCTCAGTTTCCTCTACTATAATCACCCACATACTCTACAGTATCCCATTATTATCAGACCTCTTTAACAGGTCATTCTAATCTATCATAAAAGCTCTTAAAAGTCTACTGTGTCTGAACAGCAGAGCATTAGAAGAGGCTGTTACTAATGAAGCAGAAACTAATACTATACTATACTAAATACGGTTTCAGTTAGTAGGAGTTAGAGATGTGTACATGTTTTTATCAGAGGAGGGGGGTAAGGATCTAGGAGGTCTGTGTGTGTTTGTGTGTTCTGAACAAAGCTTTGATGAAACTTCATAGAATTTAGAAAAGGTATGGGGGATATAGATATTAACGTTTGTTCAAAACAACCACTCAGGAAGCCAGAAGGTGACCATAGTTTCAGCCTTTTCAATCCTTACAATCCTCACACCAGGTTTAAACAGAAATCCTAATCCTACCTTGCAGCTTTCTGAGTTTCCTGTCCTGTCCATTTTGTGTAACTTTCCAAATTCTGCAGATGGACAACTGAACGGTCGTCCATTCAGGTGAGGGGGGACACTGGGTCCTAGTTGGAGCAGATGCTCAGATCCAGTCCTATGGTCCTCTGAAAAGGGGCTGTCCCTGGAGCAACATGTCTGAGGGGTTAGCACACTGGTAGAAGAAGAAGTGGGAAGCCAAGAATTGCGTTTCTCTGAGGGGATGAGAGGAGGACGTTCAGGCGGAGGTAGAGGAGGCGGGTCCCTCTGGGGGGGAGGTGGTGCTGGAAGAGGCTTGTCCTGCTTTCTGGACATGCTTGGTGAAGACTAAAGAAATGGAGAGATATGCTTCATACGCTGATATTACAGAAGACAATCTCAACAGCTTGGAAAACGTTTTGTTTAGTTTGTAGGATGGGCAAGGCTTGGGAGAAATATGCACACAATCCAAATAACCATAAACTTCAGAGGCACCACTGTTTTGGCATCAAGTCTTTGTTCATTCCCAAGCTGCCACATTCAAATATTCAGGTGAAATATAAAACTTGCCTTTTGACTGAAAGTTGTGCCCAAAGTTTTTTTCCGCAACCATTCCCAAAGTTTTAAGCTACTGAGAAGAAATTAATTACTATCCTTTAGAAAGTTAAACATAGCTTACAGCCATCCTGGGTCGTTAAACTGCTTTTAGACAGTTTTTATATTTTTGTATTCCTATGTTTTCTCTGTTTGGCATCTGTTTCATGGGTTCACATCTGTGTAAATATAATTCTTGTGGACCCTGTTAAGCTCTTCCCAAACTTATATGAAATATGTTTCAAATGTATTTGTGTCAGTCCACTGGTAACAGACTTTAAAGATGATGTACAGGAAACTGCAGGTAACCCAATATTCTTGTTCTAGTGAGAAGGCAGTTCCTCACCTTCGGGGAACTGCTGGGACTAGAGGATGGGGAGTGGATGGCGCCCTTCTGGATAAGGTCAAGCCGGGGTGGAACAGGAGGAAGGCTGAGGTGCTGCAAGCAGTGACTCTGGTCTCCCCCATGAGCTTTTCTGTGTTGGCTGACAGGTGAGGAACTAGGAGACACCATGGGGGAGTTCTGGCGCTCAGCACAGTGCTAAAAGAAAACACAAATATCTCTTACTGTAAGTCCTTCATTATCAGCTGTTGTGTGTTGTCACAATAGAAATGCATCATCTGGCCTCGTACTCACCCAGCTGAAAACTTTGATCTAAAAATAAATACATTTTAAAAATAGTCCGACTTCTTCAAATCCCCATGTAACATAAGAAAAACATTTCTGAAGAGTAAAATGTGACTTTAAAGTGAAGCTTTTGTTGAGACTTGTGTTTGGACAACTTTGGTACAGAAACAGGAATGATTGCACACACTAAGTATATTAATGACTCTGTGTACAATATGATCACACTACTTTGATCCTCATAAATAATGTGTTTTCAATACATACACTACCAGTCATAAGTTTGGACACAACAGTAAGTCTTCTCAATAATATATTTTATTATTATAATATAGCTACTGTACGCTGTATCTGCAAAACTACAAATTGAAAGGCTTTTCTTTATTTTGTAATATTTTCCACAATTTAGAATAATACTAGATATTAATACAATAAAAGCATTTAATTTCCTTTCGGAAAGAAATGCATACATCCGTAGGCATCAACTTCAATATTTCTATTTATTTAAGAAACACATGTCAGACATTCAAGCATACGCTTTTGTCGCATATGTCTTTAAGTTAATAACATGCATTTCAATCAGGTGTCCAAATATTTGACTGGTAGTGTAGGTAAAGCCCTGTTGCTTCTAGTGTTACAGCAACCCAATCAGCACATTGGAGGAGGGAACAAGTTCATTTGATGTTTCAGAATTGAAGTAGAATCATTCATTTAAGAACCTTTTCTGAAAAATATTTCCATATAACTGATAAGAATCCTGTTTTTAGATTCTGTCTTTTTAGAGTGCTTTACTTATTACAACACATGTAAGAGGACTTGAAACAAACATTTAGAAACCATTTTATTCATATTGCAGTTCGGCTAAGACTTATAGTCTTATAGTCTTAGTATTACTTTAACCACTCTAGATGTGCTGTATGAAGCTCCTACATTTCACCTTTTTTACATTTTGTGTCTTCTATTTTTTATATTTTAAATTTTTAAATTCTATTTTATATATTGTAATAGCTTCTTATACTGTATTATTTAAGTTGTTGCTAGTTCTGCTTTATTTCCTTGTTAATTGTTTAGCACCAATACACCAAGTCAAATTCCTTGTGTATGTGTAAATGTACTTGGCAATAAACCCTGATTCTGATTCTGAAAACTTACAAAACTTTCCTAATGCATCAGAAAGCAAAATCGGTGACTGGTAATATCTCATAAGGGTCTTGGACTCAGATGTGGCAAGAAGTCAGGGTAGTAGACGTAGGACATAGCTATACCCTGAGAAGGAGAAGAAAGTGAGGCCATTTACAGGAGTTCTGTTTTAACAAAAACAAATGTTGCTAGGTGTCATCTAAAGGTCACTGAAATGCAACATTTTGAAGCTTTGTCTTTTAGTTGAACAGTGGAGAACTTGGAGTGGCAATTCCTTAAAAAAAATTATTGACAATGTCCAAAGTGTATTTCACATTTTGAAAAGGGACCAGGCCTCAATACATTTGTGGTCAGTAGCCCAGGCAGTGAGGGGGACCTATGTACAAATCTGTTAGAACATGTACCTCATAGACTTAAAGGTCATGTCAAATACTCTTCACCATATTTTTCAAATACAAATATGTGTCTGTAGTTATGATGAGAAAAGTCCATCCTCTTCATCTTTTACCTGCTCCACTTTGCAGAGAATGTGTGCTCAAACAGGCCGTTTGGAGATTCTCCCTTTAAGACTTAAATAAACTTAGTGTCTACATTCTGCAGCAAAAGGATATGTTGGACATTTCAAAATAGTCTTAGCACCACCTGCTGGCCACAGAAAGCAGGCTATGTTTTACAAATATCATCATTTCTAGTTCATCATTTGAATAATTATTCATGGACCACTAATCACAGTTTAGTAATAATGTAACAGCTATAGTTAGAGATGATCTAGTTACATGTGACAAACATTAGTTTACATTAAATCCTGACCTGGCATTCATGGAGCCTTCACAAATGGGCAGCCATGTAAACTAACAAGACTTTTGAACTGAGCACTGGAAGCCAGATGATCCTCTTCAGCGCAGGGACGAGGCATCAACGCTTTCCAAACAGAAAGGAACATTTCAGCTTGTCACACCTCAGGATAGTTTTCTGCTTTCATGTCTTTTTATGCAACTGTCCCAGCTTGTTTAAGGTTTTTGTTGGCATGAAATACAAACTGGGCATAATGACATCTCAGTTTGAACATTTGACTTCTAATCTTTGTGCTTTTAATGTTTTGCAAATCATTACATTTTGTTTCATTTCTTAAAATTTTAAAATATTGTCAAAAATAAAATGAATACTTTAAATCCTAAAGCCACAAATGTTTCTGCATGCTTACTATAAATGAGTTTAATAAAAATAGAGGTGACCTTTACCCTGTAAAAAACAAAAAAGAGAAGCAGGATGCTTTATGCCCTTTCCTTAGTCAATAGATTTAGGTCCAGGTTATTATAGAAGATATTTACCTTTCTGATGTTGGCCAGTCCATTCATAACCAGGCAGTCCTCTCGGTCTTCATCGTCATCCAGTTCCAGGAAGGGGCAGCTGTGCTGGTCCAGGAAGAAGCACTTGTTGCCCTCATTTCGTGGGTCAAAGGGATCCACAATTATGGGCTCAGTGCCTTTGATTTCACATCGACAGAAAGGACAACCCTGACCATCTGATTCCTGGAAACACACACACACACACACACACACACACACACACACACACACACACACACACACACACACACACACACACACACACACACACACACACACACACACACACACACACACACACACACACACACACACACACACACACACACACACACACACACACACACACACACACACACACACACACACACACACACACACACACACACACACACACACACACACACACACACACACACACACACACACACACACACACACACACACACACACACACACACACACACACACACACACAGTTAAGTTTATGAGCTGCTTCACTACTGCTACATGTCTCACCCCCAACCAACCCCATTCATGAATGGAAGCCATGCTCATATAGACACTCAAAATGGAAAACTTGAGTGCAACTTCCCCACATTTATTGTTCCCACGTGCATATTCCACAGGGCAGCTGTTGTAAAACAGAAATGATCATTTCAGTGAATCTCTTTCCATTGCCCTCTCACAAGCTCCAATCACACAATGTAAGAAAAGAGCAAAGCTGCATTTGTGGCAAACATGTACAGGAGTTGTGGGAGGAGATGCTTGAATTGTTATAGTGATCATCAGTGTGGGTGAAAGAGGAAAGAACCCCTTTTATACATCTTGTTAACATAGACTCCTGAGTCAGATGACATCTAAAACAATATTAACACATTCACACTTTGTAAAGTTAAAATAGTGTTAGCACACACAAGTAGGAAAGAGGCTGATAGCTAAATAAGAGCCTTTGAGGTTCTCTGTGAAACATTGTGTGATTAGTTGATGCATTGTTCAAGTTTACAATCAAAATAGTCATTAGTTGCTGCCCTAATTGTTATTCTACATTTTTAATGGGATAATTTCACTTTTTAACCAAATAAAGGTTAGGTTGAGAAGTAGAATCCTAGACTTCTTGAAAAATTAAAGTTTCCAAATAAATACCCTACAGAAAGAATCATAATCATTGTGAACTGTGAAGTACAGCATACTATGAGGAAACAGGTTTTCATCACATCGAACATGCTGACTCCATCCTCTGTGAAAATGACTAATGATTAATCTCCAGATAACGCACTTGGTCAGACACACAAACCTACATATCTAAATCTGTCTCATGAAATCTAAAACTATTCTCCCACAGTCTGTAGAGATTCAAAGTATAGACACGAAAGAGAGAACAGGATGTGGAACTGCATAGATCGACATCTAACTGTGTGTGAGAAGTGTGTGTTATACTAATGTTCAGAGTGTGAGGAGAGTCAGGGAATGACCACTGAGTCAACGAGCTGAGCGTGTTACGTACTATCAAGAAGGCCCCCCCTCTCGAAATCACTAGTTAATAATAATAATAATTATTATAATTATTCTTTATTTGTATAGCAGTTTTCAATACATGGAACAAATTGCTTCACAGAAGACAATAAAAGCAAACAACTAATGAAAGCAAAAAAGAAAAATATCTCATTAGTGAAGCATTCTAACATTTACACACACTGACATACAAAGTTGAATGTGTGGCTGTAGTGGGATACATGGAGAATGTGTCACATTCAGCTGTCATAACAGGAAGTATGACAAACAAACACAGTTGACGTCATTGCTGCCAAATCCTGTAAGAGAGTCTAGGACTGTGCTCTCACTATGATTTTCAGAGAAAAGTGCTGCTGCTTTGAACGTCTTCAAACATAGCAGAAAACAAACCAAATCAAACAAGACAAGTCATATTGTACTGTCAGTGGACACGCTGTTGGGTTTTTAAATAAGCTGTAGGTATTGTTGCCTGTACACTTTTACTACGGACTGTTGGTCCTTTGTCCCTTAACTCACTCACGCCCATCATGGTGATATCCATGGTAGTTATGTTTTATATGTATGTATTTATGTCACTGTGCTGTTTTTTATGGATGTATTGACTACCTCTGTTGCAAACCAAATTGCCCCTCTGGAACAATAAAGATTTTCCAAATCCAAAAAACAGGTCATTATTCAACTAGACATCTCAACTGAAAATGACCTGTTGCCAAGGTAACCAAACCTTTGTTGGCTTCAAAACGTATTTTAGTAAAAAAAAAGGTATGACTGACTTTCACCTGCAGAAGTTAAACAAAACAACATAATACAGACTGTTATTAAATGAGGTCTTAAATATATTTAGCAAAACTTTAAACAGTGACATACCTGCCAGGCTGTAAGACAGGAAGTACACATCAGGTGACCGCAGGGTTCAATCTTGACATCTTTGTCGTTTTCAGCACATATCTTGCAAAGCTGGAAGGTGGAGCCCATCTCACAGTATAGCTCATACTGCTCCTGTACAATCAGGGAAAACATGATGAATATAATAAGAACACACACACATACAGCATACATTATGTGTTCACAATTTCCCATCAATAACTCAGAGGTATTCCATGACCTTAAACTGTCATGATTAATGTTCTTTTCAAAGGATGAAGAGTTGTAATCAAATGACAGACACTATGCTTGTGACCCATCTGTTTAACACAGATGTTTTTTTTTTGGAAAAATCAAATTAAAAAAAAAAGTTATCATATAAGAAAATGGCTGCCACACATAACAAGCCTCTGGATTTCTCTTACTACACATGAAACATATTTCAGTTTAGTAGGCAGTATTCAGTACAAAATGTTTGAATATGTAGAAGCAGTATGTTAGCCGTCTTGTCCCGCTCTGATTTGTATTTGTGTTTCTGCTCTATTGACATTATTCCATTATTCATCAGCGGCACGCTCAACACACACACACACACACACACACACACACACACACACACACACACACACACACACACACACACACACACACACACACACACACACACACACACACACACACACACACACACACACACACACACACACACACACACACACACACACACACACACACACACACACACACACACACACACACACACACACACACACACACACACACACACACACACACACACACACACACACACACACACACACACACACACACACACACACACACACACACACACACACACACACACACACACACACCCACTTGTGTCACTTTGATGTGATCATGAGGGGTTGGCTCACATAAACCAGTGAGATCAGGATTGTAACTGCGACCATCAGGGAACAGGTAGCTGCGGATGAAAAAACAGTTTGAACTACACAGAAAGATATCTGCACCAAATATTTTCACTTCACTTCCAACATGTTATCAAGTATGGATTACAGGAATTGTTTTTATGTGTTGATATTTAATATTAGATTTATAAATATGATTAAAACCAATTGTAATATGGCATTTTCCTTTTCCTAAATTTAAAACAATATGAGTTGCTAATGCCTCTTCAGACTTCTAGCCATCAGTAATTACTCAGTTTACAAGGTATGATGATGACTTTTCCTAACACAATCCTCTTGTTTGGGGTGCTCAGACCTGGTATAAACATCAAATCAGAAGTGGACAGCTCGAAGTACATGTGTTCATACATTCCTTACTAAGGAACATGGATCAGGTACACAAGGCTCCATTAGAGACGGAAGAATACGTAGGAAGGAGAGCGCAAAAAAGAAAATATCTTTGAAGAGACATGAGACATCATGTGAAGTCAGTTAGTGATGATAATATCAGATCAGTTGATCAGTTGGGTTTAAACAGCTGATTGTGTCACACATGTTCACTGTTTCATTCTAATAAAATGTCTACAATAATTTTGTCTCTGTATTTTACCTGATAGCAGACATCTACACACGGTATTTACTGATCATGTTGTGAACTCTGTGTTTTATAAACTTTTGGATTGTGTCATAAACTCTCTGTCTGTAGAGGGCGCTGGATGTTCCTCATGTGTGGAGGCTGTTTGTTCAAGTTTGGCCTCAGTTAAAATTATAAAACAATGATCAAACTTGACACTAAGTATCGATCAGCCTTATATTAACTACATGGACAGGATGATGTAAAAAGTGTTTGATAGACTCCCACTCTCATATTTAAGTTATCGTCATAAATCAAGAATGATACACAAAGTTATGTTTTATTCTCAATCCTCCTGTCAAACACTTTTTTGAAAATCCCAGGAGCTGATTGATGTTTCTGGTCTGCTTCAGTGTCCGGTGTGTCTGTTAAACATCTGTTTTTTTAGGGTTGGAGCCCAATATTCGGCTGTTTGAATATTCGTTTGTCAGGTAGGCAATCGATTGTTTATTTTGGGATTCGAATATTCGGCCCAAGACACATGAGCATATAGACTAATAAACCCATATAGACAAATGTGTCCTTGACCACCTCTTTACAGTATGTGGCCCGAGTGATCAGATCGTATTAACTGTATTTTCTGTGGATGTTGATAGCAGGTGTAAACAGGCTCTAAAGAGAGTGTGTAACAGGTTACTTACAAACCCTCCCTGTAACCATCGATGAGGGCCTGGAAGAGCGGCTTGTTGTTGGGGATGGTCTGTAGAATGTTTCCATCATTGGTCACATAGCCTATGGCCCACTGGCCGAGCCGAGTACAACTTAATCTGAAGATATAACTGTTAAAAGAGAAAGATGAAAAATTCAATGTCCATTTTTTTAGTTGTAATATTAGCTACTTGTCAACATAAAAGTGACTTTTAGATGAATTATATGACGAAGATTCAGATAAAATGGTTCATGTTCAAAATCTTTTTTTTAATTCAGCACCAAATCAAATAATAGTGCATACCAAGAGTCTTTATATATTACACAGCAGTATCGTTTCATGACATTTTGCTGTTACAGCTTGCAGTGGTTTATTCATTGTATTTTTCTGTATATGTTGTGTTATATGTATTCTTATGTAAAACATGCAGAACAGCAGATGGATAACTGTGAGTTATACATAACAACTCCATTTAATATTGTTTATTCATTGCACTTCCTATCATTATGGCATGAATGGAAAATTGTATTGCACATTACACATTTTTCACATATCCTGCAGGCCTTTTACAATCAAAAAACCTTTATTACATTCAAAATGTTCAAGCAGATAAGGCCTCATGGTGCCTCATATGAAGTTAAATGAACTTGATGTGATTAAGGGGTGAAGATGCAACATTGTTGTATTCTTCATTTGGTTTGGTTTGCCTTTACACTGAACTTTGTCAAGCACATCAGAGCCTTTCAAATGTTGTGTACAATAGTACCCGCCACTAGTTGGAGCTGTAGCTCCAATCAGTGGCTACTGCCATGGAGCCTAATGCTGCACTGTATCCTGAATAAACAACAGGACAGTGGAAGAATTGCATCTCATAGTGTAGCGCAGTTTGGCAGTATTTGATCAAATAAAGTGTTTTGTCAGCTGTGTCAGATTATACTGGCATATCAATTGGCGCAATATGTAACCAAATTTAAAACAGGTATGTGGACGTTAGCCTGCAAGGAGGGCTGAAGGCTAAATGTTAAATGGACTTGAGCTTGTATAGCGATTTTCTAGTCTAATGATGCAGGTCACACCTACCCACTCACACACTCAGAGGCTGCTAAGCCAAGTGACCTTCAGAAGTAACTCATTCCATTCATACACATTCAAATGATGTCGCCGCTGATGCAGCAGGAGCAATTTGGTGTTAAGTGTCTTTCCCAAGGACACATCGGACCTGTTGCTGCAGGACCTTTCAGTTGATAGAAAACCAACTCTACCAACTGAGCCGTCCCTGATGTTGTTAGCAATGCTAACATTAGCCATACTAGGCAAACCTATTTGACATTGTTAACAGACGGCCAGATTCAACACCACATTGCACTAAAATTCGGTTAACTTCCCTGGTGTGGTTTGGATAGCGGTTTCACCCACGGCAAACCGAAGGTTCTCTGGTCCGCACCAGAATTTGTTTGAGCATTCACACTACCCAAAACCAAACAGAATAGCCGATAAAGCCCACAAGAGTGAATTTCAAACTGACCAAACAGCTTAAGAGTGAATGCAGTCTTAGTCAATTATTTCTAATGTAAAGAAGTACACCTAAGTGATTTCAAAGTAAATAATAGTTACCATACCTCCCCTGCTTGTTGATGTATTTGTGCAGACGGGCTTTGACTTCATCATAAGTAAGGAAAGCCATGTAGCCAGGATGTGTCACTGCCAGGAAATTCCAGTTCCTTAGAATTGAACTCCATGGCTGAAAAAGAGCATCCAGTTTGTTATTGAAGTGCTATTTACTTCAGTATGGTGACATTGCTGAATCTGGCTATTGATGAATTAGCAAATTCAGAGAGTTAATCAAGTGTGCACCTGTAAAATCAAATGTGCACATGTATGCCACTACTATTGGACTGAAAACTTAAACATGATTGATGACCAGTTAACATTTTAGGTTCTAGTGGTCTCGATTGCCCGGTCATGTCGATTTGTCCTGTACAACATCAACAAGATCAGACCTTACCTGGCAGAACATGCTACACATCTCCTGGTACAGGCTCTTGTTATATCACACATCGACTATTGCAACTCTCTACTGGCAGGTCTTCCTACATGCACTATCAAACCCCTGCAGATGATCCAAACCGCAGACTCAAGACTGGTCTACTGATACAAAAGAGCACATGTCACTCTGATGGTCATCTCCGTCCGTTGGCTTCCAGTTACTGCTCTCATCAAATTTACAACCCTGCTGCTTGCCTACAAAACAGTGACAAAAATGGGTCCTCCTTACCTCAACTCTATCATCCAGTTCTACACTCTCTGATCCATCTGATCCGACCTTAACAGCAGTGCCTTAAGTGTGTTTACTTACTCTCTGATGTACGGCATTTTGGATAAAGGAGTCTGCAAAATTAATTGTAGAGCTGTAAAAACTGGGACTATTCTGGTGGGATAAATGTATTACAGAAGTAATGTGTACTTTAACTCAGGGTAAATGATTTTGAAGTTTTTGTGACCTGCAGAAGGAATATAGACTTTAAAACAACAACTTCTCCAGATACCTTCAAGGAAGTATATTATTTTGAAAAAAATAAGATGATAAAAAAACAGAAATAAGTGAGGAGGGCAATGTGGTCATTGATATTATGATCAAAGCATTCAAACAGAACAACAAGAAAACTATTTCAAAACTCAACAATAGCTTTCAGACACAGAAAGGGAACAATGCGGGATACATCGAATCTAAATGGTAAAAAAAACTTAAAATAGAAATACCAAGGCAGGACTGGTGTTCAATGTGGTGCACACAACTACTCGACAAGCTCTAAGAAGTGGAGAGATTTGTTTTTACTGAAGCCTCCGCTCTACTCCATCGACACCCCTCCAACCCCCCTAGCATTCACATGAAGGAGTTATCACATGGAAGGCATCGTAATAAGGCTTGATGAAGAGCAAGCAGAGGACAAAGGCAACTCCAGTCCTTGGCTGGAGTTTGCCTGTTGACTGTAGACAGTCATGCTCAGAGTTGGACATGTCTGGGAAACCAGCACAGGGAGGCATCCCAATCAGATGCTGGAACTACCTCAACTGGCTGCTTCCTATGTGAAGGAGTAGCAGCTCTACTACGGCTATCATCCCTGAAGCTGACCAAAGGCTGGTTTGGACGACAGAGGGTGATTCACTCAGGGCCTGGTACGCTGTTTCTTTCAATAGAGAAACAAACTGCCTGAGCACAGATCCCAATACTAAAATGCCATGTGTGTCAAAATGAGTAGATTCACAGGTTTAAAACGTTTTTTCGGTTGACCTACCTGGAAGAGGCGTGTGAAAATGTCGAACTCAAACACAGAAATATAATCGTTGCAGGTGAGGTCGATGGTTGATTTGAGCGCCATTGCCTCCAGGCCTGAGCTGATGGGATGCATTTCATGAAGGCAGTGCCGGAAGACTTTCCAAGGAACAATGGTCCTACAAGAGAGCAACAAGTTTAATCACGAAAGCAAAGATACATTCATTTGTAAGGCAAAAGTGATTTAATGAAACAATTATCCACTGGTGATATACAGTAAATATTCAATAGAATGAGTCCACTGATAGTATGGTAGGTGTAAAAAAGGCCTGTTCAGGTAAGTCTTTTGTTCTGCATCTCCCGTTTCTGAGTGCACCTGAATGTGTTGCTCATTGTCTGAGCGCCCCTGAATGCAGCATGCACAACGCATCTCCGAAGTAACCACAGTGAGAGAGACATGCCCAGACAAGTTTGGATTCAACTAAAAGGAGTCGTGAATTTTCTGACGGACCTTTATTATTGTGTGTGTGTCTGTGAGACAAGTGAGTTGATTATTGCTGGAAATTAATGTCTTTTGTATTGTTCATACTTTGCCTGTTCAATTTCTAAGTGCTGATGTTGTTTTTCCACTTTAAATACATGCTAATTGCTAGCTAATTGATAACAGTAGCATAGCTTGTGAAGGTGCAAAAGTGCATTGATTGCTAAGTGCTAAGTGTTTTCAACAGGCTGTATTCTGGAATGTATAATTCACATTCCTAATTGTCTTTCTTTTATTTCTTTTACTATAGAACCACACACACACATACATACACATATGTTCAATTATTTCAAGAAAAGGAAAGGCCTCAAACTCATGCCTTGTACTGGTCATCTGAATTTTATATAAATGGCTTTTAACGTACTGGATTCTCCATCTTTCTTCCTCACTCACACCTTTGCATCAAACATAGTGTCCTGACCCAACACCCTGAGGTGATTGCTGCCACCCTTTATTGGATTCTTAATACCTCTCATACAGTAGGGGTGAGTGTGTGCAGTCTAACAATTGGCAATTTTCTTTAAGATAGTTTAAAGTTGTTGAATCCCCCTTGTGTTATGTCCTTGAGAAACACCATGTGCTTTTTGAACAAAAATAATGTGACAGTGAAAAAAAACAAGGACAAATCTCCAGACTGCATCTCCTCTTCACAAAATGTAATAATGATTACCCAAAAACGGAAACATTACATCCATATGGCAATTAAATAGCAATAAATAGATATAGCCTACTTTTCTCCAAAATATTTTCTCCAGAAGTCAGCAGCATCAGCCTTGGTGATCCTAAAAGTGTCTCCCTGGAACTGTCCTCCTGGGAAAATAGCTTTGATTTCAGCCAGCATGTGGCTGAATATCAGAGACAGCTTGGTCAGGTTTCTCCTGCAAAAAGGAACCAAAGGAGAGGAAGATGTTGTTGTTATGCATGTATGTTTTTCTGGTACACGAACACATCCTTTTCCAAATGAACAGAGCTTTGAAGTATAGACATGGTTTGAGAGTACATGTACCAAAACAGATATAATTTTCCTTTCCTAATTAGCTATTTAAAACTTGCATTAGCTTTGTGTGCCACACTGAGCGTTATTATTGTGTCACAAAGCTGTAAGAGATGTATCTTCATGTACCTCTTTGACACACACACACACACACACACACACACACACACACACACACACACACACACACACACACACACACACACACACACACACACACACACACACACACACACACACACACACACACACACACACACACACACACACACACACACACACACACACACACACACAGTTCTTCTTTATGGACGCTTATTCATCTCAGCCAGCCTTCATGTGACATCATCACATGTCATATATAACTTTCCATAAACATGTTTTTCATACAATAAGTATTGCATGAATGTACGTTTCAATTTTACTTTGTCAGCGATAAAGCACAGTGATCCAGATTTAAGATAGTAGGAGGTGGGTGAAATCAAACACCAGGAAACACTTCCTCTCCTCTCAGCTCGGAAAATAAACCACATAACTTTTATCCATCCGCTTACAGCCTGAACGTGGAACATGAGCCAGTCATTGAAACATTTAAGGAAACATTATTTACATAGCGACCATAGGGGCTACCCCATATAGTCAAAGATTTGACTATATGGGGAACAGCCAGTCAAACACAAGGATCATTCCATTCCAGCTATATTGGGGTGCTCATTGTCACATTTTACATAGATTTGCCTGTTCTCTCCAAATAAATAAAGAGTCATAGCCTATTTTGTATAAATATCAACTTATTAATACCTTTACTGCAAGTCTGAAAATAACTGTTACTTGTAATCACTCAGGCTCTCATTAGCTATAATAGGCTGGGGAAAGCGAATGGAAGGTCGTAATTGGCCAATAAGGTGTCAATCAGGTCTGAGTAAAAATACAGGAGAGTCAATGTCGGTAGAAGCGGTGAGGATGAGGAGCCGGGGCCGGCTGGTGCTGGGGCAGACTGGCGGTGTTGGTGCTCTCACTGTTTGCCTATGGACACAGACATAGTCTGTTTTCTGACAGGAATTTACAAGATGAAAATTACTTCAGGAAGAAATCTCTGAATCAGTTAAGTAAACGGCCTTATGTGTTGTAGTAAATGTGTGTAAATATAGAGGACCTTAGGCCTGCGGTGCTGTGCATTCTGGGATTTGGTGTCTTTCATCCACATGAGCCAAAAAGACACTTTCTGCCTTTTCTCAGCCAAGAAGGCACCAACTTCAAAATGTATTTCACATTTCTACTACATATGTGACCCAATGTCAATACAGATTCATGTTTCAACGGGTGAAGTATCCCTTTAAGGTACATGGCAAATGGACTTGAGCTTGTATAGCGCTTTTCTAGTCTTCTGACTCCTCAAAGTGTGAAAGATATGTGAAGAAAACAACTGCCTGTTGGAACCAACCATTTAGGCCCCACTCCTTCTGTTAACTGAAGCGCGCACACATAACTTACTGCTAAAATGCTACAGATCCCTCAGGCCAGTGCAGTCGGTATCAGAACATATTCTTGTGATGGTCTTTCCTCTTCTCCTCTCTAATGATCTGCTTTAGAACGGTGCAAGGAGCCACGTTCGTCAGCAGTTGTTTATGATTTTATATTTACTCTTTTTTGCATCAAATAACTAATAAAAACACAACTACTTAAAGGAATGAAAACTTCAAACAAATCTCCATGATAATAATTATCACGATGGTATATGGGTTAGACACTTATTTTGACTTTATAGTTTGACTAATCTATGAACATTGAGGAGGCGGTGGGTTTATGATCGATTCATAGCTTTTATGCTCATTGAACTGCACACCTGAAGGGCAAGAAAAGCCGCTAACGCTGTACGCTACAGAGAAGTAATTGCTACATGTTGCCAACTACATGTTTATACCAGTTTTATTTTTCAAATTAAAGACATGCACTAACCAACGACTTCTATAGAATTGAATCAGAGAAAGAAGACACAGAGAGCAGGAAGTGGATTAATACTGACTTCTCCTAATCCTGATATCACATTTTGTGTGAACATAATCTAAATATTACTGTCTTTAACGGACATTACCGCCCCAGAACACTGACTGACGGTGACAGCTGACAGGGATCCTGATACTACCATTAGGTAACTCAAATAATAAGCAAGCTGATATAAGCAAATTAGCACTCATCGTTGATTGGATGATGAATTTCTTGCCCTTCACTTTCCTAATGGACTTTTTTGACTCAGCCACATCAAAAATACATAAAACTGTTTTTTGTACTTTTGTAGACTGATAAGGAGGCATAGCGCCACCTACAGGAGCAACTAAGATATACTTCTGAACATGAATTGATTGATTTTCCTCTGGTGGTTGTATACTGAAATAAAGACAGTAGTCCAATTAAAATGTTTAATTAATCTATAACTGAAACTGGACTCAACTGTGGATTGAAGCATACTAACTGATTGTGTAACTAGACTGAAGAGTAAACTCCACCACAACTTGGTGTCAGTGTCAAGTCAGTACATAGTTATTGGCTACAAAAGAATATTAAATAAACTCTAGTTCAAATATCTAATTTCCCTTTGTGACATAAGTCCTGTAAGTGATGCTGCTGCGAATCTTTCTTCTTTCATTCTTACAGCTAGAAATGTTGCTCAAAGATCATCACTAGTATTAACTGTTGGTGGTGTAATAGGGGAAAATGTATTTAGCAGATGTGTGAAAATAATTCTGTTTTGAACTTTCTGACATTTCAAGAAATGCTGGTTTAGATTTAAGCATCATGTGTTTGGATGAACTTTGATTTCTACAAGGATGACTCTACATTGACATTTGCTCTTCCTCTTTTTAGGTTGATTGTGTTAAACTGTTTATCTCCTACAAGAGGAGCTTGTCAATAGTGTTGTTTCCTCCTTGACATGTATAAAAAGAGACTTCATTTTGTTTGTCATTTGAGATACTCTGCAGTGTGGTCACCACGATACACTCTGAGGTTTTATTCCTACAAGAAGAAGAAACCGTACAAAGATGATTGGGCTTTTGGTCTTTGTTTATATTCTCACTGGGGAAATATTTCCATTACAGTGGTAACAAAAAGTAACAATAGGCTTCATGTCTATACCATGAGTCAGGATTTATTCACAGTCAAACGGGGTGAGCCAGCAGATGCTCTGAGAAGGGAGTGAGCTCATATCTTTTATCTGCAACATTCTGCTTCCTGGCATTAGACGTGCACATTTAATCCAGCTGGTATAAGGACATCTCTTTAGGAAGCTGCTAAACTCATTTTCTGTCAGGCCATCTATAAAACACTTCATATATGATGTTCTTTTGTTGTAAGGAAGGACATGACAGAGAGAGATTGCAGTGCAACCAAGAACACTTACCGAAACACTGTGGTCGATGGGATTCCAATCAGTGTCAATGATAGGATAATACTTTATTGATCCCCAGAGGGGAAATTTGGGCGTTGCAGGAGCAAAAAGGAAGTAGAAGATGGTCAAACAAAATATAAATGTAAACATAATAGATAACATAAATAAAAATAGGTGGTATATACACTAGCAAATGGGAAATGTTATACATGTACTAGTATACACATAAAACACTGTTTTTATGATCTACACAAATATAAGATGGAGCTACTTTGGTTTGGTCATTGCTGAGGAGTTGGTGTGGTTGTTGTGCCAAAAGTTGGTTTGAGGAAAGTCTTGATTAAAAAAAGAATGTTAATCTTTTGAAAGATAATTTCCCTTTTTTTAAAGATTTTTTTTGGGGGCTTTTCGTGCCTTTTAATGCAGAGACAGGACAGTGGACAGAGTCGGAAACCAGTGAGAGAGAGTGGGGAGTGACATGCGGAGAGGGGCCACGGGTGGAAGCGAACCCGGGCCTACCGCTCGAGACGAGAGTCTCAACACATGGGACGCGCGCCCCATAATTTCCCTTTTTACATAAAAAAGCCTGCAGACCTATACATGTCACACTCTGTTTGTCTTTCACACACCAAGAAGGCAAATGGTTATTCAGGTTTCAGGGTCAAGAGATTTTACTAAAATATACTCAGTAAGAAAATTAAGTTCCATGTGCACCCTTTACTTAAATGTTCTTCCATTCTTCAATTAATTCCTAATCAATATTCCTGTAATGTCAAAGTCTTGCTAAGCATGGACATCAGACATGCAGCCAGATGGAGGATCAAATGGAGACCAAGACAATCAAGTATAATGAAGTATATGAAACAAAGTTGTTCCAGACGGTCTGCCACAAAGACACGAGTACACGTCTCTGGTGTTGCTTGTAGTACCAGATGCCAGATCATCAAAAAAAGATTTTCATTCTTTGTCTGAGGTTATTGTGTGTTTTGTAAAACAATATCTACACACTTTGTGACACTATTCACTATTTAGAGCACTATATAGGGAAAACACCATTTGTAGTGATGTCTGCAGTATGACTGAGCATAATTAGACTCTATATAGTGGGCTCATTGTATCCCACAATGCATTGTGAAAAGTAATGTACAGTAGGAGCTTAAAGATGGATATAGAACTTAAGATGTACTGAATAACTGTTCAGGTAAAAAAATGGCAGATCAAATTAGAAAACAAGTTTTAGAGACTCGGATGCATTTAAATATATCTGCTGCATAACAACTCCGGCTCTGCGCACGGCAATATCCCAAGGGGAAGTTCAATTTCTTTCACTGTGTTATTATCAAAACATGATACACAAACACAGAACTGAAATATAGCCACATGCACAAACCAGACTCTATGCTTTAATTGAGAGATGCCAGAGCAGCATCCAGTCCCAATTACTTGGTACCAGTGAGCCAAGCCGAGTCCCTATGGCCGCCCCACTATTCAAGGTATCTCACTGTCCTTCTCCATCTTCTGCTCCACTCAAACTGAATGTTCCTAATGACTTTAATTTATTGTTACAGACAAAATCAAACGTCATGTCATTATGTCATTATTCCAATCTAAAAGAAGTTGCTCTATATTTTGGTTGACTTGATAATGGTAAACTTTACTCAGCAATGAAAGCAACTACATTATCCCAGCATGACAGCTGCACAACATATATTCATGATTTCATTTTTTGTATATGGACCTCATCCTACAACCACCTTTTTTCCCTGCAGGCATCAAGAAATGTTTTATGGGCCTCAAAAGCTGTCATCCAGCTTCAGGAAAACTGTGGTCCTGAGATCAGGTTGGATCAGAGTAGCGTCCTGAGCAAGTCTGTGCTTGGTCTGCTACACTGGAATGATATGTTTGACCAATCAGAATCCAGTATTCTATGCAGTTTAGTCATAAACTAAGTAGCAACTTTCACATTTATCTTCTTATCCCTTAACTTCTCCACTTATCCAGTCTTCCAACTCCACCTCTGACTTCCTCTGTATTCTGAGTCAGTCAGGTCTGTCTGAACCATTACAATCACAGTAGACTATTTAAAGTCATCTCTGATGGTAAGAGGCTGCAAACCAACATTCCCTGTAAAAACATGACAATCTTTCCAAACAACAAGCCATGGGTAACTCAAGAACTAAAAACAAGAAGAAACACATTTTCTTTATGGGCAGTAATGAGGAAAAGAAAGATATTAACAGAGAAGTAAAAATTGAGATTAGGAAGGCAAAAAGATTGTATAAGGATAAAGTAGAATATAAGTATAGCAGCAGGGATCTGCAAGCAGCTTGGACAGGAATTAAGTCTATGTCCTCATTCAATCAGGAAGTCAGTGACACTGACAAGAAACCTTTTAAAGTCGATGGAATAAATGATGTAGAGCTTCTGGATGTTCTTAACGACTTCTGTCGTCTTGATAAACATGATTTTGCTGTAAGACCCTCCTCAAAGAATCTCTCCTCTCGGAAGGCAATATTGTCATCTCTGAAGAACGTGTAAGAGATCATCTTAAAAACATTAACATGAGGAAGGTTTGTGGACACACATTATGTCGCTGTTCACCAGCACATCTTCCAGTTGTCATTGGACTGTCACTTTATTCCTGCCATCTGGAAATCTTCCACAGTGGTGCCTATTCCAAAGATCACTAGTCAGAGAAAACTAAATAATTTTAGACCAGTTGCACTTACTTAATTATGAAGACCATTGAAAAAATGGTAAAGAACCTTTTTCTCTCAACAGTGGAGGGTAACCTTGATCCTCTTGAGTTTGCCTACCAGGCAGGGAAAGGTGTGGAGGATGCAACACTTTAGATCTTGAACATTTAGAAAAGCCACAAGCTCACACTCGGCTCTTGTTTGCTGATTTTTCATCAGCTTTTAATAGAAAGAATGATCAGTGATTTTAAACTGCCTCATCATTCTCTGGATATGAACTTTCTGACTGACAGAACTCAGAGGGTGTCTGTAAATGACCATTTATCAGACTCCTTAACCATTTCCACTGGCTCACTACAAGGTGGGGGGGGGGGTCCTTTCCCTCCTCCTCTTCATCATGTATACTGATGCTTAAAGGAGCTCTCAGGAGGGCAGACACCTGGTCTTCTGATGACACAGCCTTGTTGTCTCTCTCTTCCTCTTCATCATGTATACTGATGCTTAAAGGAGCTCTCAGGAGGGCAGACACCTGGTCTTCTGATGACACAGCCTTGTTGTCTCTCTCTCTCTGGACCAGAGTCAGACCATGGGAGAGCTCTCCCTGATTTGATTTTATAGTGCGACGACAACTTTCTAGAATTAAATGTTCCAAAAACAAAGAACTCATCTTCGACTTTAGACGTAAGAGGGAGGCAGCCACAGAGTGCATCATACATAGTAAAAATGTGGAGATCATAAGGTCATATGAAGATAATCGGTGTGATACAGAGAGATTTAAACTCTTATTGTAACCAGCAGATCCTCAGGAAGGCTGAGAGTATTGTAGTTTCTTGTTGTCACACACTCTTAAGTGAATTTTCTCTGCTGCCATCACGGCGTTGTTATGTTTTACCTGCCTGTAAAACTAACCGCTACTCCAAACCATTCATCCCCTCTGCCATCAGATATCTGAATGCTCCTTAATGATCTTATCTTTATAGCGCCTCAGATCTTTTATTTGACTGATCATTCTAGTGTTTTGTATTCAGTCTGGCTGACCTCTAATCAGTCTAATAAACTCCTTGTGTAATCTGTTGTTTGTGTTTCTGCTCCACACTAATTGCCCAAAGAGGGATTGATAAAGTTGTTTGAATTGACTTGAAGGGCAAAAACAGGTCAAGACAATTACCATCTGTAAAGTCTGAGTAAAGTCAGTTTACTGTCTTAAGAAAATCAAACGTTGTCTTACCTGTCCTGTGATTGCTCCTCATACATCCTCTCCTTCCCCTCTTTGAAGAGCCGAATGGCACGTTTGGATTTCTTTATAAGGCTGTCAATGTAAATCTTAAAGTAGTCATTGTCACTGAGCTGTGTGAGCCTCTGGTTCTCTTCATATTTGACAAGTATAAGGCGCAGATGCTGATATGCATCAGGTAAGATATCCAGAATGTATGGTGGACTATTCTTTAGAAGGAGTCGAGGATTTTGGCAGAGGCGGACCTGTGGGAAAGAAGACAATCACACATCTTGAATGAAAAGGAGCAGAAAGAAGAGTAATCTTATATAATCAGTCCCTCTTTCACATTAACTAACAAAACACATCATTTAAAATCAAGATGCTCAAGTGAACATGACAATAAAAACAATGTCATGATTTGACAGATGGGTTCATTTACATGACGAAGAGTTTACAGTATATTAAAGGTGTGCGTAGATTATTTCAATGATATCATATATATATGTATCTGTACATTCACACTGACAATTAATTCAAGTGATTGTTTGCTTTGTGCTACAACATTCAATGGCACAAAGTGCTTTTATTTTATAACCAGTCGTGAAGTAAAAACTTTAAGATGTCAGACAGATCAAATAATTATTATTCTGCTCGTCTGTGGGGTGGGGGGGAATCATAGAGTTTATAAAAAGTATTCCTGCCAAGCTGTTACATTTAAGTTTATCAAATAAGTGCTTCAATTAATTGAGTATGTTCAGGGAACACATTTTGATTAGAATTAGTTCAATATCTATGACTGCATCCCTAATTATCAGTGTTGCGTCAATCTGGCAAACTGGCAAGTTAGATTGATCACTCCAAACTCACAACTTTATCCATGAGTTTCCAAGTTTTCTCCACAGTCCTCCGGTCGGCGGCTGCTTGTTTAGGTGGTCCCACTGCATCATGGATGGCATCAATGATACCCAAGATTCGACCCTTATTTCTGTTTGGTCCACGTCCACCAGGGTTTCGGCCACTGAGTGCAGTTGCCATGGCCTTAACAATGGAAAAAAAACAGTAAATTATGACCTCCATTACTGTTATAAATAAATGACACCATTGGATTAAAAGACACTATCCTTTAGCTGTTTGTAAAATAATCAGAAATCTTTTTGGCCTTAATGGTCTAACTGTTACTGTCTTAACTTTAACATCAAAACCAATATTCTATATTCAATATTCATATAACAATATGTGCTGTTTAATGCATACTATTGTACTTCATCAGGAGTAGCCTAAATGTCAATCATGTCATTTTTACACATGAATAATTGAGAGCTTTCTTGCTAAATAAGAGCCAGATGACGATGTGGTAAGAGTCTAGATAACACTGTTGTCCCTGTGGACTTGGCATGCTGCTTTAGCTTGTATTTACAAGATGATCGATCGTGTAGTAAGAGTTGTGTTGATGGAAAAGTACCCTCCTTAGCCACCCTCTCTTTTCTTGTTTCCTGTATGAACATTTTACACCTCTGACGGAGCTGCTGGGGAAACTCCGACATCCCGTGAAGCCGTCAAAGACGACGATTCCTAAAAGTTCCTGTTTATTGAACAGTTACTGACAAAAGGCGATCAACATAACAAAGTCCTAACTTACCTAACCACCACAGAATGTCTGCTGGGATCCAAAATCAACTCGCTTCACACCCACAAAAAAATCGAGAGTGCCCAAGGGTCCAGTGGAAAAGTGTGTCAAAAAAAGTATTGAGTTTGTAAATGTTTGTTTTTAAATAACATCTGTATGTTGAAGTCGTCTTGAGGAAGCCTTTCCCACCGTTCTTTACGGCGGAGAAATGTAAACGTAAAGCAGGGAGGTCTGAGCTGCATGCTTTGAACGTTAAGTTAAATATCATATTGTTGTCACTTCCAGCTGGAGATTACAAAATAAAGGTTTCAATGACTTGCTGAATAATCGACATTCATTTCGTATTTGAAGATATGCACTTAACTTATCTTGTATAAACTATTAAATAAAGTCTTTGAGGTAGCATGCTGTTCCAGTCGCACTTGTTCATGTCTGTCATATTCAATGTTGGAACGTGTCCTTATTTTAATCTGAAGCGAGACGTGTGACTTCCTGTACAATCTGACAACCTTCTCTTTAACTTGATGCGGCTTTTCCGGTGGTAGGAGGGTCAATGGGAGTATGAAGCAATAATTTCCAGGAAACGACCAAAGCAATAACAGAAGCGATTAGGCACCCATTGGTGCTCCGTGGGTCTGTCACTCGTGTAAAGTTTGACAGACGCACAGGTAGCAGCGAACTCCGGTCACAGAGTAAAAGAGAACAAAGTTTTCAGCTGACGGAATGGGATCACTGCAGGGTCACTGAAACCATATGATCTGAAATGTTTCTCTCTTGCGCGTCTTAATTTATTCAAAATACATTTCTGCTAGAATAGTTTTGTTGTTTTAACAAGCATATAGGACTGGGAAAGTAGAGCATGGAGGAAAAGAAAATGACTATGACTATGCTATTTAAACTGGGATTATCAGATTATTTGACAGAGGAAGCTTCTAAAAACGTTCTCATTTACTCTGACATAAAGAACATGTCATTAGAACAGGACTAATTTGTAGCTTTTAAATAAAGTTGTATATCACACTTTAAGTACAAAGTGTGCAGCGCTGCTTTTTAATTAATTAATTTATTTTTTATTGGATTTATCCAATCCAGAAACTCTTCCCAACAACTCGAACCTTCACAGTTCATTCTTTTATTTTGGAGGTTAAGTAGCCCAATTTCCAGTGTTGGTAGCTTCATGCTGGTGTCTTGATGCAGCTACAAAGGACAGAGACTGTAGAGCGGCCGCTCCCAAATAAATCTCCACAGCTCCTATCTCTCTGAACAACACAAGCAGTGCTGCACCGGAAATAACAAAAGGAAGAGTGTGGGTGTACAATTTACAGATCTTTTTTAACACGTTACCCATTTGTGTTCGTTTAAAAAAAGCACAAAAACATATTCTGGCATAAATATAGCATGGTAACATGGGGAAAATGTTTCAATTGTTCACAGTCAATTTTCTTCTAAAGTCCACTTCTGCGAATTAATAAGTGTCTGGGCAGCTCAGCTACTAATTCATCATCATCATCATCATCCTTTATTTAAGTTCTCGGAGAAATCATTGAGGGCGACCCTCATTTACAATGATGCTGAGAGTACATACATGAATGACAAACAAAATGAGCCAAGGCTACAGGAAGTTAAATCAATAAAAGCAATAACAACAATAAAATATATAAACCAAAAATAATTAAAAGCTTGAATTACTACAATGGTAAGTCAACAATTAAAATCAAATAAAACAGTTACAGTCAGGTATTGGGCGGTTAAGAAGATTAGTTCTAAAGTGTCCAAAAGTGCTCAATTTTAGGTCCTGTTGTAAAATATTACAGGAGTTTGCAGCACTAACACTAAAAGCAGTTTTCCCCAGGTCAGTCCTGGCATGAGGATCCTGGAGAACCAGCCTCTCACTTGAACGAGTTAAAAATGGAGCAGGGTTCAGATGTAACAAGGAGGTGAAATATGATGGAATCTTTACAGTAAGTGCTTTATAGATAAAAAGATGCCAGTGGTTATTGCGTCTTTCAGTAAGAGATGGCAAACCAACTTTATCAAGTAAAATGCAATGGTACGCTATCACCGGTAATAAATTGAAGTGCAGAATGATAAACAGCATCCAAGGGCTTTAGCATAGTGGTAGATGCATGTCTACAGACTACATCACCGTAATCCATGATTGAAAGAAAAACTGCCTCGATTATCCTTTTCCGACAGAACATAGGGAAATTCGATCCATTTCTATATAGGTAACCAATCTTTTGTCATAATTTGAAAGTAAGATTGTCAGTGTGATATTTGAATGTTAGTTTGTTGTCTATCCAAATACCAAGATATTTATATTCTTTAACTGCCTCGATATTGGATCCTAGCAGGGTGGTAATTTGAAGGTTATTATCAATTTCACCTCTAGCCCTAGAAAACAATATACATTAGGTTTTCTGACCACTTAAAACCAATTTTATATCATTAAGTGCAACTTGGAGAACATTAAAGGAATGTTGCAGGTTCTCCATGGCAAGCTGAGCAGAGTTTTCAATACAGTACAATATTGTATCATCTGCATATAAGTGAGCATGTGAATGACCACTAGATAAAGACTGACTAATATTATTAATTTAAACTGACTCATGGACTAATATCCCTGATTGTAGAGCTATATTATTCATCCAACAATTGGACAATGACAAATCGGTTGTTCCAAAATGTAGGATTGATTGGGGCATAATATATCTCATGCTTTGAGTTAGCAGGAGTAATGAATAAATGTTTACTTAAATAACACAAAATCATAACTAATGTTTTAACAGGGCATTTTGAGAAAAGAGCAAGTAGTCAATGCTGTTTTTGTTAAATTTATAGAGATCTAACACAAATCCACCATGAGCAAACACTTGGCAACATTGGTGAGATTGTAAATAAGCCTGTAATGCTGCATGATACTAAACAATAGAAATGCACTGATGTCAAATTGTGGGTATTCATGTAGCTGTGGAGCAAAGACCCAAAAAGTTTTTCAATGTGAAATATATTATTTTCAAGTCAAATAGACAGAAAAGTGTACTTGATCACACAGCTAATATTGCTGATATAATCTGACAGAATCTAACAAGAAAATTAATGAGCAGGCAAATCAAAGACTCAAAGATTGAATGTGAACACCTGTGAAACAGTTTTATGCTGAATTTAACCTTAGATTGTAGTTTTAACATGGCTGTAATCAGGCCTGCCCGCAGAAATGGCTGGATATAATTTAAATCAATGTATGCACATTCAAGTGGTGTTAGCATTACTCTTCTGGCTAACATTAGCTTCCTCTGGGCCGGTTTATATCGGTAACATAAAAAAAAAAAAAAGAGGTGGACTATATTTTGAAACAGGGTTGATTTTACTGAAGCAACAATGAATAAAATGTGTGTGTGTTTGTGTTGCTTTAAGAAGTAATGGTGAGTATTTCGGTGTAAAATAAAAATTTGGTCATATATGTTCCTCAGAAAGCTTTCCCCTTTGAACCCTTTGAACCTTTGAACCTTTTTTTTCTAAGGTCTCCTTTGAACCTTGACGGCCTTGGCTGTAACATGATGATGCCAATACAACTGCCCGGTGTAGTACCTTAAAATTATAATGTCTGGGCAATTGGATTGTCTCATGGGTTCTCTCCAGGAACAAATATGTCTTCCCTGTAGATATGTTCGAGTCGTTTTGGTCCACTTCAGGGCAGGATTTGCTTGAGATAATAAATAGCAGTTCTACAGAGGGAATCTTCCCATTGGCTGCTTCAGAGCAGTCCTTAACCCTTCTAAATGGGAGATCTATGTGAAATCAAGAACTGTAAACCAATTATAACCATAGCAGCAGGCCATCTTCACCAACAATGCTCAGGAACCTACAGGACCTGAGAGCTCAGGAGCTCCCAGGAAAATATTTGATTAGTAACTAAGATTTATGGATAGCGAGATGCAGTAATATGATGTAAATGCACAGCGAGAGAGGGAGAGATAGGAGTTCAGGGTGCAAGTTCCCCCGGTAGTCTAAGCCTATAGCAGCATAACTAGGGGCTCCAACCCTAACTATAGAATTTATCAAAAAGGAATGTTATGAGTCTATTGTTACATAGTGTGTCTGCCTCCTGGACCCTGACCGGTAGATGATTCCAAACAAAAGGAGCCTGATAACTGAAGGCTCTACCTCTCAAGGTAAATTTAGAGACTGTAGGTACCACGAACAGGCCTGATAACTGAAGACTCTACCTCCCATAGTACATTTAGAGACCGTAGGTACCACGAGCAGGCCTGATAACTGAAGGCTCTAACTCCCATAGTAAATTTAGAGACCGTCGGTACCACAAGCAGGCCTGATAACTGAAGGCTCTACCTCCTATAGTACATGTAGAGACCATAGGTACCACGAGCAGGCCTGATAACTGAAGGCTCTACCTCCCATACTGTTAGAGACTGTAGGAACCACGAGCAGGCATGATAACTGAAGTTGTTTTATCAAGTCAACTTTGGTTATATTCTTTGTAGCGGGTTTGACAAGGTTTTAATTTGGGGTGCCAGTCAGAGTCAAGTCTGACAAATAAAAATTAAATGCAAACAAAAAATAGCCAACCTGCACAAAATATGACATAAGCAAGAGCCACAAAACAATCAAACAAAACAGCAATGCAATTTCAAATATATATATTATCACATGTATCCACCACATGCAAACAAAATTAATGTGTGCAATGTATGTGTGCACATTTCACAGTCTGTGTTTGTAAATCAAAGTTCACTCCTGTTCCGAAAAGAGTCCGCTCCGGTATACCCACGACCCACAGTTCAGTCCATTTCAGGGTTTTACCATGGGCCTCGAAAACAAATAAGGAAACAAACTCAAAAGAAAACCAGCGTCTCTCTTGCGGTGCGACAATCAAAACACAAACAAACAAAAGACACACCAGGTACTCACGGTACCGAAGCTTTTAAGTCAGTCAGTATTCAGAGTCAGAGTTGGGCTTTGCTCCATTGCGACCAGCATCTCCTGACTCCAGGGAACAGCTGATCCGCCAGGAACAGGGAAATAAACAAATCCAACAGGTAATCGGGCCTGACAAAGATGGACCTCTAGCGACAAAGATTTTAACAAACGGCTATAACACAGACTTCAATCACGCTCTATGCCGAGGTAACACTTCTCCTTCACCGACTTTCTTTCAATGACTTTCTGCTCCGATCACCGGTGACTTGCACCTATACAAATGCCCTTCCTGGAGGACGGATTCAGACTTTGCGACACTGTGGCTGTTTTCCATTGGAGTGTGAGATTAATGTGGGTGGATGACGGAGGAAGCAATGAATGGAGGTGTGTAGAAAGGGGATGCTGACTCTGCAGGCGCTACATCTTTAATAATTATAATTAATGATTAATAATATTAATAACAATATCATTAAACTATGTTTAATCAATTTGGGGGGGGGGGGGGGCATCCCCCAAAATAAACCTTCCTAAACTATTCTGTGCCCAGACTAAAGCCTTACTTGGAATCACTTTTCTGATGACTGTTTCAAGTTTCGCTTGGTCTTCAATCTGTTGAATCAACAGATTCAGGCAGGTTTCCATGAGGTGGCAGCAGGAGTCAGATTTGAGACAAGAGCAATGCTCTGTTGTGGTAGGAGTAGATTTTCCTTGGTGTATTCTTCTTCAGGTAACAGTGGCTGTCTGTAGCACTCCTGTCTAGTTGCGTTCACCGACGTTGACGAGAATAATAGGAAAGACTCTGTCTGTGCTCGAACCAGATAGTTACTGATTGAGTCAAAACTCCTAAAACAGGCCTTGGAGGTAGGCCAGGTTAAAATGCGTGTCTCCCCTGAAGCTGGAAGCTTGTGAAGAGATGTATCCTCTGGTGTAGGGAGACCACACGTGAAGAGAAAGAAACAATGAGACTGAGGCTGCTTTTATCGACCCTACACTTAACACCTATGTGTTAGATGTTGCAGAGCATGCTGGGAGTGTTTCTGCAGGGCAGGGCATGCTGGGAGTAAGAGTCATTTAAGTACTCGTACTCAGGCTTCTGTGGCTACAGGCCGGACCTTTGTTTCAACAAACCTTCGTCCTAAAGAGCGGGTTACGATCTTTGGGGCTACCCATGGGCTAGACAGTCCATGTGTCTGGGATTGAGGAGAAAGGTTTGGTGCAGTTAATTAGGGAATCAGTTCATGGGTTAACAGTTCAGAGGAATAAAAGGCATTTTAGTTTGGGCAGACACTGAGGCAAAGTCTGGGCAGAATGTCTATGTCTAACGCTAAGCATCAAAACATAAACAGGCATTAGCAAAGCTTTGCTGTTCAAGGTGCATTCTTTAACAAAACAAACGAAACAAACAAAGAAGAGGAGGAGAGAAAGAGAAAAGTGTCAGATTTGTGGGCTAACTCCTAGCCTGGGAAGAAGTAAGCCAGTGTTTGTGGCATGTAGGTGTGTAAATGTACGTACATTATGTGTCTCACTACCAATGTCAAAACACAAAACAGGGCCTAGGAAACATTCATGTCGGTAGAGTAACATTGTTGGGTTTTCCAAATGGAGGCTACACCCCCACTCCTATGATGAATCAGAATCGTGTTCTCAGTAAGGGATGGAGGCCCACTGACATATCACCTCTGTCATGCGCTCCAACTCACTGGCAGAATTGTCAGAACTTGCTTCCTTAGGAAGCTTGTGGGAACACCTTCACCCCTCTGGTTCTGTTGTCTATTCTGCCGATGACGTGGTCTCTTGGGCTTATTCCTAGCATGAGGCAACTTGGTGCCTTCACGTGTTATGTAACTATTGTGTGTCACAAACCCTGGATGTAAGCGTGTCTCCCAAACCGCCTGTGCAAATTTCTTGATCTCTTTCCTACTAAGCTGATGTGTACGACTATGCATGGTGACATTGTGCCGCACGCAGCCATGCAGATTGTGCATGAAGATGGACTTGAAAGTTTGGTTCTCTTCCAAACCTGGAGCCTTACATCCCTGGAAATATGCAGATCTTAGGCACCAGTAATAATCTTTGGGGGCCTCATGCTTCTGGTGCAAGACACTAAAAGCACTAAGAAGGGCAGATGCAGGGTCAGTGTAGGTGGAGTATTCCTGGCGCAAAGCATTGCAGAGCGCAGAGTACTGGTATTTGATCTCAGGCTGAAGGGTAGTCGTGAAGTCATGGACACTCTTGGAAAGTTGTCTTTCAGATCAGCCTGAGTTTTTCTCTTGTGGATGCATCAGGTTAATCACTGAGACACAGGTTAATCGCTCCGAGGTAGTCACTGATGCAGAGGTTTGAGTTATCTGGATCAAACCGCTCTACATCCTTTGCCATAGATTCAATGAGCCTTGTGCGCATTCTTTGATCTCTGGGTAAAAGGGAGCCATCCGAGTCATTTGAGGTTTGGATATTCCTCAGCTGTGAATCATGCAATGGGAACCTACAGGTAGCAGGAGGGGGCCTAGTGTTATCTCTGCCTCTGGGGGCTGAGAAGTCACCCCCCTTCCTATGTGGTGATTCAAACCTGTGAAGGTGTGAAAAGGTGTCACAGCTGTCAGAGAACTGCTGCGTTTTCCCAAAGGGCGGGGCTCCACAGTCAAAATCATGGAAAACTAGACTTATTTCCTCAGTCCTTGGGTTATCCTGGCTGCTCGGTTCTTTACTGAGCTTTTTTAGCAGGGTTGTTTGTTCTCTTAAGGGGCTTGGTCCAGGATCAGAGTCATATCCTGACGATATGTCTTGCTCCATGCTTACCTGTGCTCTCTGAATTAGTTCAACACTTGTCCAACACATTCTGCTTGGCAGTTTATAAGTGATGACTAAGAGATTTGTTTTCTTTCTGCAAGGATCGGACCTTTGGTGGGAGTGTCCCCATGAAAGCATGGACACTCCTAGCCTTAGTCTTCCAGACTGACTTTAGTTTCTCACGTGAGGACGCGTGAGACAATGGTTGACTTCTCTAAGGTAGTCGTTGATACTTGAATCTGGGCTATTTGGGTCAAAGCGCTTCAGATCTTTGTCCCAAGGTTCTATCTGCCTGGTCCGCAGACCATGACTTGAAGGCTGGTGAGGGTTTTCCGAGTCGTCTGAAGACTCGTAAACCTTATGGTTGTCATGGTAGTATGGGTGACTTAACCGTGGCGGGGTTAGTGTCCGGCTCAGACAAGATGGTCTATTGCGGGACAGGTAATGCTTGGTGTCTGCTGTAGCCCGAGACCCCTCCCTGCTTCTAGGGAGCGAAAAGTCCCTCCCCCTGTGGGCTGGGGGTCCTCCCTGCTCGAAGCATATGGAGTGACTAGCCCATGGGGCATTTCCACGTGGCGGGGCTTCATGGTCTGGAGAGGTTGGACGGTAGTTATCCCAAACACCCAGACTATTTACAGGGCCGTTATAGGAGGAGCGCGCCCTTGTGCCGTGGTCAACTGGGTGGCCCTTTTTCCTTTCCTGCAGGTCTTGCAACATGTTCGTCTCCCTCCTCCAGGGACTTGGTTCAGTATCCCATCCTTCGTCTGAGGTTTCCTCAGCTGACCCGGGGGCTGCAGTGCGTATATGCCCATCCTGAACAGAGTTTCTTCTGTTCGGCCAACCTGCTGCTTCTATGCAGTGTTTTCTTCTCCTCCTGCAGGGCCTTGCATTTGTCCTGCAAGGTCTCAAGTTTATCCTGCATTCTTTTGAAGTTGTCCTGCAGGATCAGATTTTCTAACCAGTGGATTACTCTTAGCAAAGCTGCTAAGCTAAACTAAATCAACAGGAGAGTCAATCTGATCTAAGTACTCAAACAAATCGCTGCACTCTATCCTGGAAGCTGCTTAACTAAACAAAGCCAAATCACCAAGACAGCAACTCTGATCCAAGTTTCAAAACTGATCACTGAGCTCTATCCTGGAATGTAGGTTAAACTAAACAAAGCTAAATCAACAGAAGAGTAAATTTGATATAAGTTTAAAACTGATCACTGCTCTATATAGGGGGAGGGAAATGTGCTTAGACTTAAGGCACTGACTAATTGGGAAAACGAATTACATGTAAACATATTGGATGATGAATGGGAAAATATTTGTAATAACACTTGGAAAACAACAAGCTCCTTACTTTGGAGGGAGTTCTCCTGGAAACTTCAAATTAGATACTTCAAAACACCTATCATCCAATCAAAATACAGCCATAGCGTCACATCAAGCTGCTGGCGCAACTGTGGAGAAAGCAAAGCTAACCACACTCACATATTCTACTCATGCCCAGTTTTAGAGCAATACTGGCCCTCAGTGAAAGAGGAAATAAACAAGATTTTTAAATGTAACCTCTTCCTCGGTCCACAAGATCTACTTTTGGGAGCTCCCCCCCATGCTCTGTCCCTTAACTCAGATAAATACCTCTATAGAATTTTAAGAATAACGGCAATCAAACAGATAACTAAAAACTGGCTTAAACCAACCCCACCACAAATAATTAAATGGAAAGAAACAATTAAGGACGTTTATAATATGGAGAGAATTACACATAGGATAAGGAATATAGGTGACATCTTTGAGTCAGGATGGAAGATGTTAACAGACACAGATTTAATATAGGGCGAAATGAAGATCAACAAAGAGCAAAGTTTTGCGTATACTTGAACATTGAACTTAAGCCACAAGCAGATGGTGAAGAACACATAAACAAAAATATATATTAAATTCTATTAGAGTAGAACAAGCCAAGGCCCACTTTATTCTTTTGTTTTTTCATTTTTTATTTATTCTTTTTGATAAGTTAATATGCTCTGTTGCTCTTTTGCTCTTTTTCTATTTTATTCTTTTATTTTTATTTTTTTCCTTCTTTTTTGCTCATTCTTCTCTTCCATAGAATGAGCTAACAGAAATATTTATCCATGCCTGTATAGATGATGCACTTATATGTAGATCTACGCTCATTCTGATAGTTTGTTATTTTTCTTCAAAACTATTAAATAAAAAGTATTTAAAAAAAACAATTAAAAAAAACAAAACAATGGCACACAGTGGGAGAGGGGGGTGGCAATACTGATAAAAAAGGATGCAGTAACAAACGCAAAGCAAAAATACACGGATGGTAACAGACGTATCCTGACAGTTAATTTTATTTTTGATGGTTTTTTATATGATTTAATGACTGTATATGCACCTAATGTGGAGGCAGAGAGGAGGAATATGTTTGTTGTTTGAGAAAACGTGTACGGGTAATATGATTTTGACGTGGTTTTAATGTACGTTGCACTAGGCTAGACATGGCTGACAGTGCTGTGTACAGACCGGATGCATCCAGGGGGGTGCTGAGAGACGTGATGCTCAAAAATTAGATGGTGGATGCCTGGCGGTGGAGAAACCCGCACAGGAGAGTATTTTCGAGAAAGCAGATGGTCAGGGGGGTGCTACAGCAAAGCCGGATTGATCGGTTAAAAACAGTATTTTGGAACATGTGAGAGAGGTTCGTTATAGTTTTTTGGGTTTGAGTGACCATGCTGCGGTGTTATTTAAGTTGGGAAAACAAAAGGGTGGGAGGAGTGGGGGATTGTGGTGTCTTAATTCATGTCTGTTAAAGGAAAGAGCGTGCAGACATATGATAAGGGAACTGTTGACAAATAAAATGTGTGAGCAGACTTATGTGAGTGATGTGTGTGTGGTGGGAGGAGGTAAAAAGAAAAATTAAACTAAAGAGTATTAGATATGCTAAACAATTAAATTGTATAAAGAGGAGGAGAGAGGTAGAACTTACAATACAAATGGAGATTGAAGAACAGGAAATAGAGAGGGATAAAATGCACAGTAGGGTCAAATGGCTGCGAATGCAGGGGGAGTGGGAGAACCTTCAGAGAGAGAAGTTTCTGGGAACATTGGTGAGGAGTAGAGCACAATATGCGGTGGAGGGAGAAAGGTGCACAAGGTTTTTTCTGAACTTAGAAAAGACAAAACAAAGGGAAAAGTATATCGATGAATTGGAGAATGAAAGGGGTGAGAAAGTGAATGACTGTTGTTACGGCTGTATTTGGGGTTGGGACTGCTGTGCCTCTCAGTCAGGGATTGTCTGTTGTCTTTTGTCTCTCTTTTGATCTTTGTTATCATTTAGTTTGTCATATTGTAATAAATCCCTTTGTTTTGACTTTTGTTAAGATGGTTAGTGTCTTTTAATGGGTCAATGTATGGTTTGCTGTTAGCCCCATAGGTCTTGTTGTGATCATCCAATAAGGAGCTGATTTCCAGAAAGGTGACCAGGAGAGGTGTTAGGAACATAGAAAAACAAAAGTCCTGATCGTCACTAAATATGATGAACATCCTGAACTTCTACAGAACTAAAGCTTGAGCTCATCCAGAGATGATCATTTAAACATGCTGATTGGTTCATGTCTTCAGACGAGCTCCCATAACGCTTCAACAAGTCACGATGGAATCATTAAGGTTCATTAAGCATGATAGAAAAACGGAAAAAAACACCCGGACATGCAAACACTTAACGTTTTAATAATAAGCTATGCACCTTGAGGTAAAATAAAATAATAAAATGAGGTAAAATAAGTGTATAAAGAAGTTTCTCATAAACAAGTTTGCCGGATTGTTAGACTAATTTACCTTACACACATTTACGCCATCATAAGAATTGTTTTGTATCCCAGCTCCATTGGTTGCCTGATAAATCATTCAACAAAAATAGCTATTGTAGCTTTTTTTTTTTTAACACTTTATCATACTTAGGGTATTATAAAAACTATCCCTTCATCCAGTGTATCCTCTGGAGTAACTAGGGTTCTTCTTAAAAGCAGGAGATATGGTGACTACACACCATCTTTATATGACTGAAATACATCTACAACAGGCTGTATAGCCGATATACAAATAGACTATATGAAGTATATTTAATTTCTAAGAACTCAAGGTTATATATATATCAATACTGTTTTTTAGTTCATTAATATTTCACAACTGATGTCAAGACAATGCTTTAATTTTTTAGAATGAAATAGAAACAATGTAGAAACAATGTAATCGGTGACAAAATGTATTAGGAATAACTATAAAATGTTTAATTATATATATATATATATATATATATATATATATATATTACAGAATATGACCGCATAGAGTCAAGTGAAAAGTCAAATAACTTGCTTTTATGTTGAGATAACAGTGTAAAGAAGATAAAAATGACATATTTTACGGTTTGGTGTCCTTACTTAAAAAATGACAGACTTTGATATACATACCTTTTGAATTTTTGTTTCAATTTTCAATTTCCGCCTAAACTACATGCGTGTTTAAGTGTGAAAAATTTTAAAAGGTATTGATAAAAACTTTGCATAATTGTAACTAATAACTATCTGTGAACATCCTGTCCAAATTTGGTGAAATTCTGATTCTGATTCCCAGAGATACATGTGATAAGGCTAGAGCTGTCCCTTTTGGAGAAGCCCTAATTTGACCTATTTTCGTTTTTTGGTAAGATGCATAAAACATCCAAAAAAAGTTATTTTGCGGTAAAATATTTTTATACAACTATCCGTTTCATAAACTAGACATGTTCAAGTTATGAAAAAATATGGTTGTGCTTTGTTCTACCTCGGGTAGGGGTCTCTCAACTTTTAGGGGCCCAAGTTCCTCTACTAAATAGGGAGTATAGTAGCACCAACACAGGGATATAGTGTACCGGGGAGGGACATCACGGACACTGTGTGCACAGTGAGGGATTTGGTTAACTGTATGTGTAGGGATGGGGAGGGCGGGGTGATGTTGAATGTGGACCTCATCAAGGCCTGCGACAGAGTGGAGCACAGCTTTTTGCTGGACACTCTGCGGAGGTTTGGGTTTGGTGAGAGATTTGTGGGGTGGGTGAAATCGTTATATGTGAATGCAAGGAGTTGTGTGAAAGTGAATGGAGGGTTGACTGGTGTGTTTGGACTAGAGAGGTCAGTGAGGCAGGGGTGTCCGCTGTCGAGCTTGCTACAGCATCTCAGCGGAGCCACTGGCCACCTTGATCAAAGCGCAGGAAGGCATAACAGGGATAGGAGTCCCGTACTCTGGACATAACATCATCCAGCAGTACGTGGACGACATCACAATAACGGTAAGAGATATGTTGAGTGTAGAGAGAGTGATGGAATGCATGAGTGTGTATGTGAGAGCGTCAGGGGCACAAGTAAACGTGGAGAAATCCGAAATAATGTGTATAGGGAATGTGAGTATGAGTGAATGTAAAATGCCGTTTAGGGAGGAGGAGGAGTTTATTAAAGTGTTAGGTGTGAATGTGGGGGTGAAGGACAAGGAAGGTAGGGGATGTAACATGGACAGGTGTATTAAATAAAATGAA